>NW_020448730.1:1098026-1167714 GCF_003343035.1 Apteryx rowi
CGCTTCTGAGTGTGTGGCTCTCTCTCCCCTTCCCTTTCTCTTTTTTCGCTTTCTTTTTTTTGCTTTTTTTTGCTTACGGTTTTTCTTTCTAGCTTTTCTTTCTTTTTTCTTTCTATCTGTTCTTTCATTTTCATTTCTACCCTTTATTCTTTTTTCTTTATCTCTGTTCCCGTTTGCTCTGTTCCCCCTTTCCCTTTTCTTTTGCTGTCTTTTTTCCTTTTTTCTTTTTCCTTCCTTCTTTTTTCTTCTTTTTTCCTTCCTTATTTCTTTCCTTCTTTTTTCCTTCCTTCTTTTTTCCTTTTTTATTTTGTCTTTTTTCCTTTATTTTCCTTTTTCTTTCTTTCCTCTTTTTGCCTTCTTTCCTTTTTTCTCCCTTTTCCTTCTTTTTCCTTCTTTTTCTTTTTTCTTTTTTCCTTTTTTTTCTGTAGTCCTTTTTATCTTTTCCCCCTTCTTTTTTTCCTCCTCTCCCTTTTTCTACTTTTTTTCTACCTTTTCCCCCTATTTCCTTCCCCCCCACACCCAGCACAAGCCAGCTGGAAACTCTTCCCTAGGGGGGAGTGGGCTGCTGCGGGAGGCGGACACCAAAGCAGGGGCCTCTGCGCTCCCGCTTGCGTTGAGCCAGGACTTCCCTCGCTCACAGGCTGGGCACCCCCAGCCAGCTCTTAGCTCGGCTTCCAGGTTAGCAAAACCGAAGTAAAACACTAAAACTTGGCGGAGAGGGCCCGCCAGACACAGGCACCCCAGGGCGAGGAGCGTGCCCAGCTGGGGCCTCCCCCACCGCCTGGGTGCCTGCACGGGTGCAGCGGGCACGGCTGTGGGGCCTGCCAGAGGCATGCGAATAAATGGGCTGCAGGAAACCCAGCAATGAAAAATAATGCGCTGAAACTGGCTTCAATAATTCATGGGATACGGAGGCCTGAAATTTTGGAAAGGGCTTGGGTCCATCAAGCTGATTGTTCCCTTTTTTAAGAGAGTTTTTAAAATGTTGCCTCCACGTTACGCCAGCCAGCCCTTTGTATAACTGCTTCTTCATGATTTCCATCAAGTGGCACATCATGCTGTCCCTGCAGAATGGGAGTCTGTACATCAAGCTGTGTATAATAAATTGGGGAGCTTTTAACAGGTTTTCTTTCTCCCCTATGTGATTATTTAACGCTGTTCTTTGAAACCTCACAATATATTAAGTGCATTAAGACCTCTTTCAAGCAATGCTTAAAGTGCTCTTGTGAAGCCTGCCCCAAGTGTCACAAACATCTCAGCTGCTTTTACTTAGATACAGGGCACGTGTTATCACCATCAACAGCAGTAATTGCAGACATGGCAGGAAGGGTGCATTTTGCTCAGAATATTAAAGCTTTGAGGGGCCTTATTGAACCCATTAGCAGATCACATTGATCTGGGAACTGCGCATTAAACTTTTCAGCCTGAAGCACAGAAAACAGTAACGTAGATTTTAAGAGTTGGTATGCTTTGTCAGAACAACTGTGATTCTTACTTTCAAACACCAGTCCTCGGCACATTTCAGGACCTACTGCCAAGACTCTGATCATCGTGACTTAGTACTTCTTGCTGCAGTGGGATTGCCGAGCTTACACACTGGGTTTGCACAGCTCCTTTTCTGGAACATCCTAATAAACTCTGCATAAAAAGCAGCATAATTGCTACTGAGTCACAGTGGCAAAAGCCTCTTGTTCTCCATCAAGAACATATGGAATATTTCTTCAAAGAGGCAGGACTACTGGCTGGAGTAGATGAGGGCCTGCAGGAAAGCTTTAGAAACAAAACAAAGCAAATCCTCCAAGGAAAAAAACATTAACTAAGCCCGACACTGAGTAATAAAATCAAATCTCAAGAACAGGCGGAATGAAATTTGTGGAGTATGTAGAGAGTGCCTGCTCCGCTGGAAGCTCGCAGTGCTCCCGTATGGCTGGAGGTAGCATTGAGGCTTCACCATCCCATCCAAGTGGATTTAGCTGCACTGAGAGGGATCTGCAAGGTCTGGGTATTCCAGAAACATCCCTCTGAATCACCAAAGGAAAAGTGGCTCCCCCAGGTAAGGGATTTCTCTGTTGGAGAAAACCTGCTTTGCAGAATCAGATGCTCTGCCTGCCAGGCGCGGGATCCCGCGTGCTGGGCAGCACGGGGACAGCAGGGGGAAAGAGGCAATACAGAAAGCTGGATACTGGTCTCAGCTTCAGAATAAAGATTATTGGCCTTGTTAAGCAAATAAGCCGCAGAAGAGAACAAGGGGGTAGAAATCAAAGTGTGCCAAGGGAATTCCTTCTGTTCCTGAGTTAGTTAAAAATAGTAAATGCACTGGTGCTGTGAACTACATTATATTTTACGATATCGTTGGGAGATGTCAGATAAGATAACATTCTGACTCACAGCAGATTTACAGTGTGACGTGCAGTAATCACAAGGTATCAAAAGAGGTAATTCAGAATTTCAGATGTGTCACCAAGCAGCCGTTTTCAAAATAACCTTCACTTCCAGAAAGTCACTGTCACAGGCTCTGATATCAGGGAAAAGGGGAGAGGTGGAGGGTTGTAGCGATGCATACTAATAACAGTAATTGTAAAGATAACTAGAGTTACGCAGTCTAAAAGCTGATCTGTTGTACAGCTTAGTAGACAAATCCCCATGCTTTTTTGCAAATATAACAATCAAAAGTGATCCATTTTAACACCAAGCTAGAAATCTCTTCACCGAAGACATTATAGATTCTGAGTCACCATGCTACAATATACTTCACCTAAACTGTGCCTGAAAGATTAAGTTGTGGCACAGCATGTAGAAATACATGTCTGTCACAGTGACAGATTTGGTTAACCGGTCACTGACTATGAGACCTTAAATGTCAGGGTAATGTATGTGGTGCAGATCCCTCAACAGATTAGATTAGACACTTCAGTTTCTATACACTCGGTTCATTTGCCAGAGCCTGCAGAAAATGTTTGTGCCAACTTCCTCAGAGTATCTGAGAAGAGAAATTCTAGTCCCGAAAGCTGTTGCGATTTTTTTAGTGGAGTGAGGTAATGGAATATTAAATGTTAACATAGGAACAATCAAATGGGATTTATTAATTTTTTTGCTAGTTCTTACACTCAGATACCATCAAATAAATGTTGTAGCATATTGTGCATAATTTTGAACAACCTAAATTATATCCAGTGATGTGACTTAATGAGCCCCAGAAATGTAAACTTCGGTACATTTCAAAACACCCACTCAGTTACTGTGGTTAGTAGTCAAGGATAAGCTGGTGCTGTCTAAAGAAAGAAATCAAATTAATTGAATCCTCACATGTACAAATGCCCTTAATTTTTCAGAAGTAGCAGAAAATGGGGTAGAGAAGAATGTTTTAGCCAAGTGCCTTTTTCAGAATCACTTGCTGAGGCATAGAGTTGCTGATGCAAAGTTGTTTGATTCTTTGGACTTGTCTAGGAGCTAAGCTATTGTTTTCCTGGCATGCTGACAAGATCATATTAATTCTCAAAGAAATCAGTATAATTGCATTTTCCTTTTTGTTTTGCTAATGCTATAAAAATAGCAACATCAGCAATGACAACCAAAGCAAAGCTATGTTGCAACTGTAAAGCAGTAAAATCTCATGGAAATCTACAAGAAATAGGACAGTACAAAATAAACTCACACAGGAAAACCAAACACAGGCAGGTCTTCCATCCATACGCTTCTTTCCAGAGAAAGAGACTGAACTGAGCACATTTCATAAGGAAGTATATTTCCATGAGGCACCAGTTCCTGCTTTAGATCAGTCAGTGGAGCTAGAGTATTGCTGCAGAGCTGATGAGAGAGAGAGAGGGAAAGTGGGAGAAGAAAACCAATGCAATTTTAGCTTGATCTAATCTAATTACACAGACTCTCTCCAGAAAGAAAAAAAAATAGTTATAGGTAGGTTTCTGTATCAATATCTGCCTTTCTTATTTGTATACACCTAAAATACAAGGGCATTTATTTAACTCATGGGTGAGTATAACTTGAAAAAGGTGATTACTCCATTTGTTTGAAATGGCTGTGATTTTACGGAAAACTTAGGACTAAAACCTAGATCTGCAGAGAGGCTTGGGTATCTCATTCTTCAGAGAATTCTTCTATGCCTTGGATGTAGGTGCCAGTGAATTTTCTGTGTTCAGTTGCCATCCAATGATGGAGACACCTAAAGTTTCAAAGTACCTAAGTCTACAAAGTCCCCTATGTATCTAGATATCTGTCACTTGATATTTTCAGAACCACCCAGAAAAAGACACTGTTGTGTTGCTTAAAGCTTTAGCCTATCCCAAAGCCACATCACAGTTATCAAAACAAACTTTTTCTTGCCTCTCCATGCCTGTGAGATCTGAGACAAACTGCATTTCAGGAGTATGCAAAAGAACTTAAAATTGACTCTCTTTCAATCAGAGCACTAGCTGAGGACACAGGAGATATAGGATATCTTTGCTTCTTGAATGAGGTCTAACATATTTCTGTCACTTTTTGAAAGTTTCTGGTTTAATGTTTTATGTTAGTCAAGAAGACAATGGTCAGATCAGGCTCTGCTCCCCCGTAATTTAAAAGCTCCAGATATTTAATGGAAAAACTGGGACTTTTCCAACGCACTACTTCAGGTGTCTCCGTACTAAGCCTGCTGTTCTCTGCCAATTCCATCCTCAGATGCCTGAGTCTTCCCACTTAGGAATATCTACTAAGCCAATTATTTCCGGCAGCTTCAGCCATGTGTTGCAGCAAACGATGATGCATGTGAGCTCTTGGAGGGGTGCTCCAGTTACCCATACTGCAGCCATTGTCCATTAATTTGCTGCTGGATACTGTTGACTCTTTTACTGCTTTCTGCTGGTACGCTCATTACTGCTTGCAGTACAAGAGCAATGGCACAGCAAATGGTGGTTTTCAGTCTTTTCCAAAGTTTCAGAGATGATTATCATAATCTTACTCCATTCTAGACTAATATTATTGCTCTTTCACCGTTATCTATATATGCCCTTGACTAATCCTAGTCTGCTTTACATATTTAGTTCCATTGTCCTTTGAGATAGCTCAAAGTAAGATCAAACAGTTTTTAATCCTTCTGTGTTCAGAGTAAGTTGACAGTGTAAACTTACTAATTGCAGATATGTCAGCTTGTCACCTTCCAGAACATGAGCCTCTTTACTGTTTGTTTATTCATACTTTATAAAAATAGCAATAGACCAGTTTTTGCTTTTATAGTTCCTTTTATCAAAGCATCTCAAAGAAATATACATCCTCAAAACATGGCTGTGGAAGTAAACTAGAATTAACGCCATTTTACGCAGGTGGAAATTGAGGCAACTAGCATTTATGTCAGTTTATCCAGATCATATGGGAACTCTTGTAGCAGAACAGGAATCTATCCTAGATCCCAGCTCTGCTTCCCAGTCTTTCATTTGCTTTCATCATGAGATCATCCATCCATTCACAGTAATTGACATTTTCTTAGACCAAACACAACAGAATTATCCTGGGGATTAATTTGCCTAAGACCTTAATTCTGAGAAAAGACCTACTTGATAGATGGATGCCTGCAACTTAACCAAGAAATCCGTGACGCACAGCCTGGATTTTGTGCAGGTGGAGGAAAGGGAGTATGAGTGGTATATCATATCCTGTCTCTCATCATTTCTTGGCAGATATATTGCCCAGTAGATGGAAGCTTCATCAACAGCTGAAAATCTGTTTCTTGTCATCTTCCTTCCCATAGCAAGAAGTGAGTCATCATACTGTCCATCAGTCCTGTACTTTTCAGGGCACTGACATTTCCCTTGTGATGCAGATGTTGAAAGACAGTTTAATTTTAGTCTAGATCTTTCTACTTCTACTTCATTTGTCCCTCAAATGTACAACCTGGGACACAGTCTGTGAAAATTGGACAAAAAAATGATATGTCTCTATGGCAGCAACACCAGACCTTCGTCCCACAGCAGAAGAAAACCAGCCAAAGAAGCAAGTGTAATTTCCACCTCAATCCCTGCAGATCTGCTATGGAATAACCTAATTTACTTCTTTACTTCAGTACAATCTTGGCTTTGTGCTGTATAAGCATGAAGTAAAGCCAGGAAAACCATGATTATTCTTGTTTTAGAGAGAACGTGTCAACATTGCTGAAACGTATCTAACACCAGCACAAGCATAATTCTCAAGATTCAAATAAACAAGGGAAAATTATTATAAGGAGTAAACCTTTGAATCCTTCTAAACAGGCCCAGTTTGATTTTTCATAATAGTGATGGAACCAAATAACGCTTTGTATTGTAATGTAGACAAGTCCAGAGAGGATAGTCAATGGGTTCTAGGTTCCTAATGAACAATAAAGCAGAAGCAGCAGTCTTCTCCAAACTGAATTATTTCTTCTCCTCTGCTTGCTTAATTTGAGAAACATCTTCTCTTTGTATGTGAAATCCTGCGTGGAAATTTCAGATGGCCTCTATCTCTCTGCTTTAAAATATAATTAACACATGCCAGCAATAAAGTCACATTCTATTTAATTTTTAGTGAACTAAAAACATTACTAAGTTGATTTAGAACAAAGGCAAGTGATTCTTTCAGTTGCAAATATACAAAAAGTACAAAACATGAAATGTAAAATACTTTTTTGTGCACAAGGTTTGTCGCAGAAGTTTAATCAGTTTAGCGCAACATTCACGGCTCTTAACGGACTGCAGTGACTCAGGATATGCAGGTGATCCAGATTTCTTCCCTGCTGTCATACAAACAGCTGGATATAGAAGTGTGTACTTTCTGTGATCGGTAGGTCAATTGGTTGGGTACAGGCTTTTATATATAGATACTGAATTCCAATTATCTTTACCATGTAATGTATTCTGCTACAGATTTGTGTGTGTCATAGAATTCAATAAATTGAAAGTTACTTATAATCTCCAGGGTACACAGAAGAAAAAAAATTATCTAGGGGGCCTGATCAGGCATTTTTCTTCTCTCATGCGCAACGATGTAGGGAAGAAAATTCCCTATATTTTGTCGAGCAGCAGCATTCTAATTTATTATTTCTTTCTTTTTCTTTTTTCTAGTAACTTTTGCCTAGATTGTTTGCTTGGGAAAATATACATAGTTCTAGCTCCCGTAAACTTCACCATCACCAAATTGGCCCATATATGCCAAGGTCTTTGTGCACTGGTAACAGTAAAAATGGACTGTGCTCAGTCTGTAGCCACCTTTAAGAGAATTTAGGATCTTGGGATTGTTTTTAATTATTATTTATAAAGAACACTGGTAAAAATAATGTTGTGATTTCCATTTCCATTAGGAATTTTTGAAAACCGAAATATCCTATTGAATACATTTCATGGAAAATACTGACTTTCTGTGTAAAAGTTTTCATTTGGTTTCCTGAATCTGCTAACAAGTGAAAGATACAACCTGTTTTGTCAACAAAAAGATTTTCCCATATGCTAGCTGCAATATGGTTAAAACCATATTTTGTAGCATAGGTACATCGTCAGAGATTTTGGATCATATTTGCAGCTGGTATAACTAGTCATAGCTTCAGCAGAACTGTCACAATTTCTATCATCTAGTGTCTGTTCCTTAATACTTAATAGAGAGGGAGGCATGAAAAGAGATAAACAGGTCTAGGGAATGTTGACATTTTAAATTCTTTCCTACCCTATTTTGCACAAGAAAGAGCATTACATTTGGCTATGTAAATAGATCCCAGATTTTAAAATAGCCAGGTTCTTTTCTGCCTGAAGGGGAAAGAAAGATATAAACCAGAATTATTGGCTTTCTGTAATATTTTATATTCAATTTTCTCTTGTTACGTTCATGCCATGTAATTGTGTGCACATGTGTACATGCGTGGCCCTTGTTGTACAGGGTTACAGCCAGATTCTTGTCTGAGTGCCAGTACTCTACCAGGGGTTCAGGGAGTTGCTGTGCAATCTCCTTTATTCCATGTACAACAATGAATACTCCTTCCTATATCTGCCAAATGCATGGTTTGATCTCATTGATATCCATTTGGCATCAGGCTGTTATTCACTAGCCCTTCACCACAGCTATTAATCACATGCACATGTGAAGTGCTGTTTGCAAGGGGTGGGTTCACATATCTGCTTTGTTGTCTCGTTCTATTAAAGGCTCTAATACCAGCGTTCTGGCCTCGGATTTTGCACCAGTCCATTGCTGAAATCCATATCCTTGAGTTTTTCCTGGCTCTCCACTCTGTTCCCAGCACCCACAGTATATATACCTGTCCAAAGCATAGGGCATATTCCAACTGCTTCCAGGAAACTGTCTTTTCCATTACCTGAGTAATCCCTCTCTCTTTCCCTTGATTCATCCTATGATGATTCATCATGCATCTTTATATATTGCAGTGTTTTTAAGTGTAGTTCTTTTTTTTTTTTTTTGAGTAAACCACCCATTTTAAAATACCATTTTATACATTTAACTGGCTGCAAATTCTTCATTGTTCATCCTTTTTGGTCTGAGTGATTTGCCTAATTTGGGTTCATTTGGATTCTTTCCATTAGCAGCAGAAGATGGTAGTTCAATAAAATATTTCTGAGACACAATCCTGTACATACACAAATAACACACAGAGTACTGTTTTTCCCTGGTCACAGCTGAAATCAGATAAGAGAAAGTTTCTCTATGTGCAAATCCAAGCTGCCTTAAATCAAAAGCCCTCTTTAGCTTTGAAGAGTGGGTACTGACAAAAGCTAGTCATGAATCCTGCCAGATAAGTGCTTCCCCGTGGCTGCAGAGCAGCACCAAGCAGGCAAAAGAGCTACCAAGCAAGACTCCGGAGATGCTTATACCAACCCAGAGCAGCACCAGCAGAACGGAACTGATTCCTGAGTCTGATTTTGTGAACATTGGTCCAAATCCTTAGTTCACCTGAGTTAGCATTGCTTCCATACAAAGATAAAACTGTTAAGTTAGTTGCGTACCTGACATAGGATGTCTGTAGATGGAGCTCTTTCTGCCATTTGCCATACACTCTTCG
The DNA here is from genome assembly GCF_003343035.1 of Apteryx rowi. Classification (NCBI taxonomy): domain Eukaryota; kingdom Metazoa; phylum Chordata; class Aves; order Apterygiformes; family Apterygidae; genus Apteryx; species Apteryx rowi. The sequence continues at coordinate 1,107,034 of NW_020448730.1, forward strand.
GGAAAACTGCTGTAACACTATTTATATGCACAAAAAAAAAGAGAAATGTCTCCTTTTTTGCATATGTTTGAACTAGGCTTCAGAGAAAATTTCTCATAGTCTCTGTAATGTACATTTTAAAAGCAAGCAATTAGTGGGGAAACATGCAAAAATTAATTATTTTTCTGGGGGAAAGCTAAACTGCTGGTTGTCAAGGGGACACATTTATCTGGTTAATATCTGTAATGATCACTTTTATTGCAGCCTTTTAAGTTGAATGTTTTAATTTGAGTTTATAAAGTTTTCTGAAGTTCAAAGTTTGTCAATGGGCAGGCAAAAATACATAAAAAGACAGCAGAGGAAATGGGAGCACAGGGTGGGAATGGGCTTCCTGAGACACTGAGGATCCTCATATCACAGGCAGCTGTAATTTGGGCTGGTACCCATTACCTGTTTTCCAGTTACATTCCTCTTGGGATACTTCTTCTAGTGTTCCTATCACAGACCCAGTGCTTTTATAAATTTTTCAGTGCATTTAGGGAGCTCAGAGGAATTAGAGAAACAGATGTCAAATGCTCCTAATTTGCTAGGTAGCTATTAGAAATCATGTTTCTTAATCCCATTGTCAAAATGGAGCCAGAATGAGCTTTGCCACAACTAGCCCCCAGCATTTTCCCCAAGTCTACCTTCCATATGAGGCAAAGTAGTGAAAAGTGTTCTGAGAAGATGCACAAAGCTGAACAACAAGCTCAGCTGCGCATCCCAAAACAGCACTTACCACTACCGGAGAAAGTAGCTACTTGCTACTGCACTTTCAGAAGCCTTAAATGCCTGGACCATCACACTCCAATCACAATCTTCTTCTCCTTTAGATGAGGAATAAATAGGTGTGTTTGTATAACTTCAAAAAGGAGCAAAACCCACCTTTGGCTTGTTTGAAAGGGTTGAAGGGACTTTATAATAGCACAGAAAATTTAAAAAATATTATTAGTGCTGTCAAAACTAACCTTCATTCTGAATTCAGGGAAGTGACTACACTGAGGTGAGGGCGTGACTGCCTACCCTATGTGTTAAGCTAGACAGGTACAGCTGGAAAGGTACAGAGGGGAGCATACAGTGATAAATCGGAAAGCAATAGGGGATGGCTTTCTAGGAAGGTCACAAAAGTCCCTGGTCCAGAAGTCCATGGTATACAATGCAGGATGATATCACTCCAATAGAGAGTTACAGTTCAATGCCACATTGTCAAATCTTATTCTGTAAGTATATAATATAACAGATCAAGAAAGAAGCATGTTATTCTTTTTAAATCACAGGGCTTGAAAGGTAATCATTTCCTCCATCTGTCTTGCCTTCTGATTGCAGCATTCTATCTACTCAAATCCTAAATAAAACCAATGGTTTAGAGATGTTTCTAAAATGCCTTTTAAGAATTTGATAAATTGATGAAGGATTTTACTTTTAGGCAGTATTTTAAGTTAGAGACATTTCATAACAAAAAGGGACCTCAGCAGGTGCTGAGGCATTACTGTCTCTTTTCACTTGGAGACACACCATCTATTTTCAATCTGCTTTCAAGTTTGTTTGAGATCACTTTACCAATGCAGAGACTTAGGCGGCTTTAGAAAGATTGTGTGTCCCTGCAGTTTAGGATATATACTGTTGTTTCTGTTTTGGGGTCCAGTGGAACTTATAGTCTTATTTCTTCCCTTTCGCTGTTTATCCTGCTCTTAATCTGCATTGATTTTCCCCCTATAAAGCAGAAAAAATCAATATTCCATTATGTTTGTTAATCAGTCATAGTAAGAGTTAAATAGTCCTGGGCACTGCGAGTAGAACAGCTGATAATTGGTTGGTGAGTTATCTCATTTATTTTCTTGAGCGGGCAGGGGTTTAAATTCTTCCCTTAGCATCATTGCTAAGGCACACCGAGCAGAGGTGCCTTGCGCCCAGGTATAGGCTTGCTGGAGCAAAGCCCACCAGAGGCTATGCAAGGTGATGTTAGACCGAGCTCTGCTGCCCTGAGGGCACCGTAGGGAGCTCAAGCCACTGACCATAACATCACACCAGCTGGAAAAAAGCAGAGATAAGTGCTGCTGTAAGCAGACTTCTTTAAAGTCAGGAAATGATTCTCCAACCCAAGCCTTCGTTAGTCACTGCTGGGAGACACTGACCTTCTCCCACATTGCAGAGTCAAGGCAAGAAGTACTTCGAGTGGCACTTGCCCATGCGGTGACTCATCCACGGCCTGATCCAGCTTCTCTAGAATCAGTGGGAGCATTTCAATTGATTTTACAGTGGGATTTTGTTCAACAGTCACCACAGTATGCTGGGAATTGTTTGTCCGGTGGAAAGCGCAATGAAAAAATGTTCCCATATGCATCTTCTTAGATTAACAAGGAATGAAAGGATGCTGGTAAAGTAATGTAGTCTCAAACTGCAAAAAGGCACTCAAAACTCCAAAGCCTGGGATAAGCAGATCTTTCCCTTCTCTTATTATTAAAGTACAGGGTCCGGAGACCACTATATATAATAATCCTCTGTGGTCACAGCTTCAGTTTCACTACTATGACTCACACTGTATTGCTCTTAGGTAAGTGCCAGATGCCTTCATGTGGCTCTCAAGCTTCAACTCAGCAAAACATATAAGCACATGGCTAAACACTTTTCTGAATAACAATCGTCTTTGTTCATAATTAAAAATTCAGCACATGCTAAAATGCATTGCTGAATCAGGGCCTTAATGCTTAATATAGGTGATTAAAGGATCACAGTCTAATAGTTTTTGCTGACAACATGACATATTTTTTCACTGTGCCTCTGTAAAGCTACAATAAGAGCTCCAACTGAAATTAAGGAGAACTTTGAACTAGCTAAAAATTACAGTACTGAAAAAAAAAAAAGAATGCAGGTTCAGGTCTCTACTGGAAGCAAGAGAATTTAATTGCCCTATTAATCACACTTTTAAACTTCATCACATCTTAGTATAAGCTGTTGATCAGTGGTGCTCTCAATTGCTCAAACTTCACAGTGTTAGTCGGGGGACTCTACAAGCCTTCTCCAGACCCAGTGACCTCTCCACCCTGTCCTACCCCTAGAGAAGAGGCCCTCAACACTGAGTGCTCCCGTGTTGGCTGATGTCTTCAGACTCTCAGGGCAGTTTTCACAACTGCCACATTACTTTCAGGTATTTGAATGGTGATGCTGGGTTTGTAGGGCTGCAGTTCCTGGAAGCCCCATGACAAAACTATCAAGAAAATGACCCTTGGTGGTCACTCCTGCCACACCATTGGTGGCTAGCACAGGACTGTGTCTTCCATTTCCACCCTGGTCTTGCAGCCAAATCCATCCAGTTACCACTACTTTACCATGTGAATCTCCTCTGAGTCACATGCAGATTTTGCCCTTGCCTCCACAACACTCTGGTTACATTACAGAGGTAGATTTGAAACATTGAGAAGTAAATTCTTCCAAACAGTTCTTCAGAAAAAACAATACTTCTCTGTTGGGTTGTTCTGCTAGGTCCACATTTTAGTCTCGCAGCTGCTCAGTCTTCTCAGAGAAAGGTCTTAATAAGATTATGAATTACATCATTGGATTAACATGGCCACTGCATATACTGGGAACAGAGGGGTTACCCAAGACTTGTACAACAAGGTTAGATATTTCATATTTTCCTTAACAAGACAGTTTTTAGCAAAAATACATGCAATACTGGTATGCAGTATAAGTTTATCATATGTTGGTCTGCCTAGTGATCCCTTCCATTCAGCCCCATGCAGCTGTTGGACTATTCCTGCCTTCAAGTCTGTGGCAATCTCTGGGAAGGGTTGCTCCTTCCTTAGCCACTAGGTCCTCAGGCTCACGTTAAGTTGTGTTTAGTTGGACCACTCTGGTCCATGGCCAACAAAACCGTCAGATTTTCCTCTTTGCCATAGGATTCTAGGGGTGAACACCTACAATCTCCAGTCTCTTTCCATCATAAACCTAAGGACTCCTGTTTTTCTTAACTGACGGAGAGTCCTTAGCCAGCTGCTCTCTCTCATAAGGTCATTTGCAGGACAAGCTGTTTTCAGTCACCAATTGCTCTTTCAGACCACTCTGTTTCTGTGAGGGGAGCTGCAGAACTGATATTTGTGTCTCACTCTATCTTCCCATCCTCCTGCTCTGCCTTTTCCCACTAACATACACTACTTAAGGAACATTGCTTTCACCCTTGGCATCTTTCCTGATCTACCCTTGAGCATACAGAGCCAGGGTCGCCCACACAATCCCTGGTGCTATGTGAGGAAGCGTCTGGGTTCCTCCTGGACACTGCCTGGCCGTCACAGTGAGTTTCCACCCTCAGGCCCTGTGCCAGGAGCATAGCCAACTTCTCAGGCAAGCAAACATTGCAGTTTCCTATATTTGGCCACTGCTCTAGACCACATGAACTCTTGCTGTTGTTTTGTAGCCTGTTTTAAGATCTTCTGCTGGGATGTACTTATTACCTTCAGATTTTGTTGAAAATCTTTCAACTCTTCTCATAGCTCCTAAAACATAGCAGACCATCCCCCAGCCTTTGCTCATAGTTATCTCATGCTTCCTGCTCTTGTATTGCTCTCCCTTCATGAGGGTCAGGAAACTAAAATCACTAGCCCTGAAAGATTTTTATTTCTATGACTTGAATTCAACTTTGTGAACCCTTGGCTCAGCGCTCACTACTGGGTCGCCTGAGGGTGCTACATGCACAGGCTAGACTGTCTCTAGGAGGTAGCAATCCAAACTGTCAGAATTTCATTTTCCAGACCAAAAGAATAGACTTCCCAAACAGAGCCACATGACTTGTGGTTGCCTCCCTGCATAGTTCAGAGAATACTCAGACCTGAGAGTAACAGTCCAGTGGATCACGGTCATTCTTAATTGACGTGTCCTGCCTGACTTGCAGGCTAGCTAGCTATCCTACAGAGGGTACATTAGACAGAAGGACCTTATCTTTTTGAACTGACTCTAAGAGTTGATAGAGGTATTCCTGTTTCCAGTCTCCCCTAGTGGGATGTGTAAATCATTCAGACTTCTCGCTTCTGTCACCTGTAAATTTTTGCCTACTGTCACACCCCATCTCCCACTACAAGCTTGTCCCATCTTACACAATTTTGGACTTCCATGAACAGGACTGCAAGAACTGTTCTCAGATCAAATTCCACCAGCACTATAAAATGGTTAAAGGAAGTGGGGGAGAAGAAGATGGTGGTGTAGGCAGGGAAAAGTGACATACCCCACTGTCAGATGTAAACAGTCACAGGTCAGTGCTTCCCCTGGGATCTGCCTGGGCAGCCCTTGTTGCTAGGCACAGTGCAGTGTTATTTACTTTTATCTCCCTCCAGGCCTTTTAGCTGATCCATCCAAATATCACTGTCTTCTGGAGTGAGTTGGTCATGTAAAAGTTATAGTCAAGCTATATTACTAAATATTCAATCAGACACACACACACACACACACACACACACACCCCACACACAAACTCCATCACCCTCCGCCATCCTTCCCAGTTTTAATTCCCTAAATACTTTTCATTCCCCTATAAACAGTAATGCAGCAAAAAATATATTTTAAAAACCCACTTTACTCAGGCTTAGGTTAAGTTGATTTTTGACCAGCTCCCAGGCCTGTTCTTGCACAGGGAGATCTAATAGACAGCAGTTTTTAGCCACTAAGCTGATCACTCTCAGTTAGAGGCAAGAAGCCTGACAGAGCTCTGCTTCTCTTCATGTTCAGATTTTAGCTGGAGAGCACTGTGTAGTGTAAGCCTGGGCACAACTGGTTATGACTGGCACTAACAGACATTATGAGAGCTGGGCACTGCCTTTTATGGCATAGGCAATTAATTCTTTCCCTTCATGTACGGGATGTGCACAGCTTCCTTGCACCTGAAACAGAGGGACGTCAGACCCACCCTAATGTCCTTGCATTTTATACGTGAAGTGATACATAACCCGACCAACTGTGTAGAGCTGCCCTTCTGCATGACAATTATCAAGGAGAGAACCAGTAAAGGAGGAGCTGAGCACTGGACTATGGTTATAGAGGCTTTATTCCCCTCTGGAGTGTAGCAGAGGTATGTTTCCAGTTCTGCATTTTGTGGGGCTAGTCCATATCTAGCAAAATGTTCCTAAGTGTTCAGCCTGGCAACTCACTTTCCCTCTTAAAAATCAAGTAGCTGGAATATTTCCTCTTGCACACCCAGATCTGCTGGCAATAATGAAAGACACTCTGTTTTCCAAGGATTGCTATGCATTTATACATTGTATTATATATAATAATGTATTTTTATATTGCTTGCTATACATCATATTTTAAATGTTACTTTATATGTATAAAATACTGTGTACTTACATATCACTTTTCATCTAATATTTTCAAGCTTTTTATAATTCTAATTCTATTTTGCTACATTATTTCAAAGAAAGTCACTACTAATATGCTATTTTATAAATCGACAAGTGGAGAAACAGATATTAAATGATTTGTGAAAAAATTCCCAGAATTCCTCATTCTTAAGTTCTTATACTGATTTGGTTTAACAGAGAAAACCGCATGCTACTGCGTATTAAAATCTTTTAAACTTAGTTCCACTGTGAGAAGGGAAGACAGTGCTTTCTAAAAAGTTAGGTCTTATCTATTTTGCACTGCTTATTTCAGCTACAAGGATCAAATGCCCACATTTCAAAAGGTAATAAAATACCTATTAAAGCCTATCATTTGCATTCATCAGAACAGCCATAGCTTTATAATTTACACAAAAATGCAACATTTAGTTTATTAAGCTTTAATATCTGTAGTACATCTTATATACTTTATCCCAATTGTTTTTCCATAGGATATTTACCTGGACAGAGGAAACATAACCTATTCTAAAAAAGGCTGAATATAACTCATGTAAAATCATTCTGAAAGTGGTGGGGGAATAAAACAATATGGTGATTTACTGAATTTATGTAGCATGAATTCCAGATGCTTGTCATGTGATCAGTCTTTTATGTCAAACACACACATATGACATTTTTCCTGCTTCACACAGAGATTCCACACCCTAGCTTGCCTTTTTTGTTTTAAAATCAAGGAAACAATTTAATGTGACCACAAGGCTTTTGTGTGATGAATCAAATTAATAATTATTACCAGACCTGTTAAATGAGCAAATCTGTTAATAATAAATCTGCTGTGAACAAATGTATGTCATTTTGTCAGATCTGGTAAGAGTTATTTATGGTAAAACAAAAGCCTTCAACCCATTCCTGATAAAAGATTTGACAAGTTAACTGATTTAGTCTACGCAGAAGAAAAGCACAGAAAAAGGTCTCTACTGTATGTTTCCCAATAGAAAATTTACCTTTGCTTTGGAATCGTCTGCTGATTAATCTTTCACACCAATTTCATTCTTGCCAGAGAGGGTGAAAATCTCGCCTGTATCTGTTATATTAGGAACAACTCTCTTCTTATTCTGCAGAATCCCATTTTTATCATCATGGAGTCAAACCTTCAGTTCGCATTAATGGAAGTTATGTCTAAATAGGACCTCAGTGTGGCCAGGACTTCGGATATGGCCCAGCTTCTTTTAGTAATTAATAAAGTACTATAGCTACAGTACTTATTTACAAAAAAGTCAGCAGGCGTCAGCAGGCAGCTGCATGGAAAGGAGGACGGGGGAGAATCAGTACTGGCAGTGCTCATTTTCCATCTCTCTGGCCCTGATTCAGCAAAGCACTTAACCACATGTTTAATTTTAGGCGCATGAGTAATCCCATCTCTACAGAGCGAAGCGTGTGTTTCGTTCTCGTTGACTTTAACGGCAGTCCTCTTGGGCAGACCTGTCAAGTCTCGTGCACAGTGTGTGACACCCCCGCAGCTACTTGCGCCATGCTCAGCCCTGCAGCAAGGCATCTCGTTTCAGCATTTGCAAGACAGTAGAGCAGCTCTTGCTGCCCTATGACTTTGCTCCACTCAAGTGTGGCCGACCTGCATGTGGCACGTGAGAAAATGGACTGGGAGTAACTGGGGAGCATGTTATTTATGCAGAGTATAAACCAGCACCAGCACCAACCTCATTACTCAACTTGCTGCATCCCGCTCATGTGCTCGGTTGAATCAGGACCTAACATCATCTCAGCTGAGAAGATTTCTAGCAAGTGTATTCCTTGATCTGTTACCTGTCCTAAGGCCGCATAAATTCATTGCTGTATGACAGAGCATCTGCTACTCAGGACTAAGATCAAAATAGGTGAATGCCTAGGGCCGAGATTCACAGTTCTGTGAAACCTATTTAAGGGTCTAATTCTGCAATCATGATAGTCGGTGGATGTTTCCAATAAAAATGGGATCAAGGTAATAGACCCTCATTTGGCTAAGCATTTAAGCAGATGCGTACTTTAAGAACATGATTAAGTCTCTTTGAACTTACTGGGAATGAAACACATGCTTAAGTACCTCAATGAATCAGGGACCTAATCCAGCCTTGGATCCACAGCACTGGAAGGTATCTATAGAGGTAGTAAAGCAATTTCCTGTTGCTGCCTGAGTCTTTGGCTGCAGCTATGTCCTGCTTATTTTGATAAATATAATATTCTTCCCACTTCAGTTATTATTTTTTCTTTAATATACAAGGAACTATAAACATGTGGTTAGTACTGGACTAATCATGGTTTAAACTGATTGTATGCATGGAAGCTGAAACTGTTTTATTCTACTGTAGTCTTCCTGTAGATTTCTGCTCTGGCCACTTGATTGAAATGGCTGTGGTAGGATGACAAATGATTTCTTGAGTATGCTGACTGCATTCAGCTCCTGTGACATTTTCAAAAGCCTGCTTTTGATGGCTGATTTCATTTTCAAAACTTGCAGGGGCTATTTATGGGAAAACAAAAGCCTTTTACAGATACCTGACAATGAATTTGGCTAGTTAGCTCATTTACTGTACATAAAGAGAAAACATTCAATGGCTCTCTTCCTGTATATGTTTTCTTATGAAATATTATATTTGTTTTTGAGCCATCTGCTTTTCAACCTTTTGTGCCAAATTGGCTTTAGGGGTAAAGACTAAAATCTTTACCACAGCTCTATCAGTTATGCAGTGCCAGTCAGGAAAGAGCCAGCACAGGATGCATAATTTGGCATTCTGCTGCCATAGAAGGAAGGACTTTTTTTTCCCAGCAGAATCAAAAGTAGATTTTTTTGACTAGAGCCTGGGGGTGGGCCTTGAAATGTCCAGGATCAGCAGTCACAAAAGCCACTTTCTGTTGGATCAAGCCCAACGTGCATTATTCTAATGTCAGATGCATAAGAATGCATAACTGTACATAGCACATTGAAAAACTTTGCCTTCACTCATGCACAGTTGGAGAATAGCTTGACATTGAAATTAGATCTCTGGATCAACATAAAAAATACTTGACATTTTGTTTGAAAAGTTATTGTGTATGGGCATATACAAGAGGTAATTGCTTAAGTAAATAAAAATGACTTAAAGTCAATAAGTAGTATTTTCAAGGCTGACAAGGACTCAAGTTTTATAAAAGTAAAACTGTGTACTACGCATAGAAAAGGTACTAAAAATTAGGGAAGGATGAGATCATTCTGTTTCATTTCAAGCATTGCATTTTTGGTTTGAAAGTTCCAGCCTTCACTGGATTTCTCTTTCAGCTTATTAAAGTTTGTGGGTAGAAAAGGAGCAGAGACTGGGAGAGATTAAGAAAATTACTGAAAAAGCACAGTGTGTACTGTATATGCAGCCATACACTCCTTTATGCCCGCCCAGCCAGGGCATACCGACCTATCCCTCTAACAGAACAGAAGTACTTCCTATATAAAGAAGAGAGTTTTTCAGCAGAAACTTTCCTATCCCCTCAAAAAATCTTTCAACTATGAGAGAAAAGATCTATAAATGTAAACACATTCTGCAAGTTTCATAAACCATCTGTGAGATTAGTTACACTGAGGACAAACAAAACTATTCAATTCACTTAAAACAAAAAAAGCTAGCAACTGATGAACAAACTTTTGGTGAGGACAGAAAGCCTTGAGTAAAAGTTCAAATAAAAAAAATCACAAGCTGAAGCTCTATTTTCACGGCTAATATCAATTTGATGCTTCATAGACTGTGATATTAATGGGAATTAAGCACCTAAATGCTTTTAAAATATCATACACAGATCCAAAGGGTTAGTGATATTTAAATGGCATTAAATGGCATTTAATTATATTATATGGCAAAGACACTTCCAAATATAAATTTCAGGATCCTCTATTTTTCATTTAGGTGCCTTTTAAAATGGTGTCTGATTAGTCATTTTTTCCAAGGCCTGTATAGACTTTATTCACATCAACTGTCTCATGTCTTCAACTAACATATTTTATCCATTATAAAGACACAGGAAAATATAGATATATTTTTTTGTCACATTCATTTGCATCCCATTCAGGGCCAGCTTTGGGTATAAATAAAAAAGTAGCTCCCTACTGCATCAGAGCCCCTGTTTTACCTTTGCTACAGGGCATGCCTTGGCTGTTCAACCGCAGGCAGATTCATCAGGCAGATGCAGCTCAAACCACCAAAACCTCTGTAGCAGAAGCAGAAAAAGCAAACCTTGCTGTCCAGGTGTCTTGTTTCAGTGTTTCATTCAGGGCCTGTGAAGTCTGCGGGTCTGGGAAAACCTGAAATGAAGGCAAGGAAGAAAGATCCCTGAAGGGAGGCCAGCTGGGGGACAGAGAGAGAGAGATCCACGGTTCCCCTAAAGTGTCCTAGGATATCCCAGATCACACTAACCGCTCCCCTCATCCCACTGGCATGCCCATGCCAATGCATGTCATGCATGCACTGAGCTCATTTTCAACTCACAAGCTTTGTTTACAGAAAGCTGGCAGGACTGGGGATATCTTATTTTAAATTGTACGGTAGTGGAGGATGATATAGTGTGAATACCAAAGGAGAGGGCTTTCCAAAAGTGCACCGAGTCAAGAGACACAGACATGTTGTCAAGTGCAAAAGTTTTTACTGTCTTCATGCAAAAAAAAGCTGTTGGCAATATGCAATCCCTGAAATTTGGCCCAAAAATAACAGTAATACATAGACCCTTTGGCCACAGAATACTCTGTGAAATATAGGGAATATAAATACAGGCATTGCTACTTAGGCTAGGCAAAACACTGAAAGAAATACCGGGAACATAAAAACAGCCTCTTTCTTCTTAGGCTTTAAAGTAATTGGACAAATAAAAAGTGTACTTAAAGCACTAGAATTTGTCTGGAAACAAAACAAGATTCAGAATAAGTGGCTTTAGTCCACTGTGTCCTCCAAGGCAGGAATAAGGGCTCAGGAAAGAGGCCTGCACACCCTCTAAAATTTAACCCGCAAAATCTAGGGCTTCAGCTTCATATTTTCAAGCAATAGATACTTTCATATTTACCCCATCACTGTGGTGTGGGCCCCATCATTTTGGATGTGCTTGCAGCAATGCAATAGGTATGGCTGTTCACCTCTAGTCTGTAGGTGCAGGACAGTGAGCACCCAGGAGACAAGAAAAAAGCTGAGGAGTACCTCATTAGCACATGGAGGAGATCTTGCAGACACTATAAGAAGGACAGGAAAACATTGTTGTAAATACGCAAAGATCTTCACAGTTATAGCTGACCATTAGCCTCTTGTGACAGGAACTCCTGGTCATCCTTGTTTAAATATACAGTGCACCAGCCTGACACCTCCAACACAAAGAGGGCCCATGTGCCCCAGTGGCAGTTCTCAGAGCTCTTCCTTGCTTGTAATAACTTGGTATTTTCTGTCCTTCTGCATAGTCCCCTCTGTCGAAGGCATCAAGATAGGTCCAGAGCAGGCCTAAGAGGGAGAACTCATTTGGAGCAGATTCTGAGCAGAAAATAAATAACAGCAAACAACATTTGTGGGCTCTTTGGACTTTCTAGACTTTTTAGACTTTATAGTCTGCTTATCCTCTTCCCTCAAAGTCCTCCTCTGGACAAGACCACATGCAGGTATTTATACCTGTGAGACTGATATCCTTACTCTGAGCACATTCATCTAGGAAGCAGCTTCTGAAAGTAACATCTGATTTCTGTGCTGATCTCTGGACATGCTGGCTAGGCAAGAGAAGTGATCCACTCTGATAAAAGGGAGCATGGACCTGGATCACAGTGAGTGATCTATAGACTTCTGTAGTTTGTCTGATGAAGGTGGTGGTGGGGATTGATGGAAGGGAGAGTAGAAAGAAATGGTGGGCTGAGAGCATAAGGAGGGGACAGCCAGGCTGTCTCTTTGGCGTACTGCTGTCTGCGCACGGCCTACATTGTAATCCCCTCTTTCCAGGGTGTGCAGCCAAGGGAGGCTTGCCAGATACCTTAATTGTTGTAGTGCCAGAATGGTTATGGGACCTGCTTTTCCAGACCAGGGTTGGTGTACCCTCCTCATTCACGGTAAAACTGCTCTGGTATTTTATGCCCTCGGTTCAGCTCGCAGAGAGTGAGAGCTGGGTGTGTTTTAATGAGTCTGAGCTTCATTACAAGCTTTCAGGAATGTGCAGGAACAGCTAAAGTTCCTGCTACTTGAAACATTTTCCTATGTCCCTGCCCAGGAGTGGGCGAACATCTGCATAGCAAGAGACAGGCTGTTCGACCAGGGTGTTGGACTCCTGGGCCCTGTAATGGAGGGTGGAGAAAAAGGACCCTTCTGGTTTTGGCATGGAGTGATAATGGGAACTGATGTTTCAGAGCATTTGTAGACTCAGTAAAGACTGTCCCTCTCTGCTTTAGTCAGCTCCTTGAAGGACTGTTGTCAGGACTTTGTCCTAATGGGGCTCTCAGCTTCTTACAGAGCATGCTAGCCTGTACGTACTGCTTTTCCATGGACTAAGAGACACGGAAGAAGCCAGCTAGGATAGGCCCATGAGAGAGCCAAGAGGGTGGATGGGTACGAGAGTCTGTCCTGGAAACTAGGGATAGAGAGAAGCAGGGTCTAAGTTCTGTTAGAGCTGAAGGCAGAACCCAGGTCTACTATTGGAGCTGAGGACTGTGCTGACACTTGCATTAGAGGCCAAAAGAGTAAAAGCAGCTGCCTTAAACCACCACTTCTGCCTTGCCACTGCAGCCACAAAATGTGGTACTGGCAAGAGGAGTGACTATTTAGGGCACTGGAGAGGAGGTGCAATTGGGCAGTTTGGTCACAAACACAGATCATGTTCTAAAAACATGGGAAAGAAATAAAATAATCCTCTGCAATCCCATGGTGTACCCTAGAGTCCAGTCATAAGAAATAAAAAAGTGAAGTCTAAAGAGACATATATCAAGGCTAGGAATACTTGCCAGGGACAGGAAAAGCAAGGAGCTGCAGTTCATCTGGAAGAGAGCTTTACAAAGTTGTCTATCCTCCTGGAGTTAACCTAGCTGAAATGGCTCCTGGCTGATTCTGCACAGGATCTTTGGTGGCCACAGATGGTCACATAGTGTTGTCCATGCTGGCTTTGAGCCAGTCTTGACAGCAGCATAATATGCCTTAGCAGTAAGCCCAAAGGCATAATCCACAACTACCTGTCAGGTTTTTGGGACACAGTTCATTTCCTGATGAGCATGCCCCTAATTGTTCAAAGTCAGGAGCTGCACAAAGCCAGTACTTAGCAGCAGTGAAGTTGGACACCTTACCCTCTCCTCCCCCCCCAGCCAAAGATGTTCAAGTCACTGAAAGAAGGAGGAGAGCAGAAGTCCCCCAAGAGCAAAAAGACTTTAAGCTGGAGCAGAAGCAGGGCTATAGCTACTGATACAGCTAGAAAACATGCAGGTAATGGGTCTTGATGTGCTTGAATCCATCTGCAAGCTCTAAGGTTTCAGTAGAGACATGTTTCTGGGCCTATATTCCCCTGAATAAACAGGACAGCTACAGAGTGAATGATAAGAAGGATTCCTCCTCTCAGGGATGTAACCACGGCTTTGTGATACCTGGGAAATAGGGAGTTCTGCACCGATTTTCTGATGCTCTCTGAGGTTACACATTTCTACCATACCTCTCACTGAAATTCTTTCCTAAATAGAATAGTATTATGCTGTATTGTGTGAATAGCCTGAAGCTATTCAGACTGAAAATACATGATTGCCCTTTGTGCAAGGAAAAACAGGAATGAAAAAAGACATTTTTAAGACAGTTCTTTCACTGCAGATTCTCTTGTAATCATTTCTTGACAAACCATAAGTGACCATGAGTGCTTTTTGGAGACCTGAGACATATACATCTACTGGGATCACTGAAGAGACTGCAACATAATGTAGAGATAGGCAGGCTAACTTTAAATTAAGTAGTTCAAGTATTGGAAGTAATTCATTGTAGTACTGAGAGCTAAGCATTGCCAGTGGATAGTATATAGACAAGGCTTTAGTGAAGAACAACCAAACTCATAGGAGGTTAGAATGAAATTAGAATAGTGGACCAGTTTTTAATCTCAGTTGTTTTCCTTTATTTCTTCTTCATGTTACAGTCATATATATAAAATACAGTAGGCTGGCTCCTACTCTTCTTTGTTCAAAAATTCCAAATAAATAAAAATACTGATTTCCTTTCATTAGAGATGTAACCTAGCTTTCCACCCTTTTATTTTTAAACAGTCAGCAGGGCTACTTCACTGTCTGTAGAGACTGATGTTCAAGGAGGCTAATAGGGCTATCACCCCCCTCTAAAACCCCATTTCCTACTTTCTCACTGTGGCATTCTTGCTGGGCGCTTACAGCTCCCTCCTGTAGTCTTAGAGACAAACCCTTCCAGGCCTATGCCTAAGGAAAGAGGGAAATCGGTACTCTGTAGCTGCTGTAACCCAAGTGTGGCTGGTACAGCAGTGTGGAATCACGGTACCAAGTCACACCATCCTTCTTGAATCTTGGTTTCCTGTTTTGCAGCCTCCGTTGTCCAGAGCTGTATCCCCCCTTGTTGCTTTGTGGTTACTCCCATAATTAAGGTTTTTAACTGAGAACACAGAACAGGCTAGAACATTGAGAACAAAGCACATCTGCATTATATATAAACAGTGCCATTTATAATAATGAGATAATGGGAATAACAATAACATGAATATCACTTGAGAAACTAATTTTTCAGCCTAGCTGTTCCCTAGCATTCACTAGCTCAATTGCTTCACTAAAATTTACTAGGATTATTATTGATTCATCATTTCTTAAAATGGCTGTAATGAAACAGGAATAGTCATCTAGGTCAGGTCCAGGTCAGGTCGTAGGAAACTCATTCTCTAGAGACTGTGAGAAAGTGACTGAGGAGCTACACTTAGCAACTAATGCAGTCTGTGTTTTCCACAGACTCCCATAGGCTGTAGCATAACTTAATTTGGTAAGACATGGGAATTAATGCCTCAGACTACTCTCTACATGTTCAGAGAAGGAAGATCCATGTAGCTTACCTAAGTTCAACTCCTTGCCCTCCAGGATCACTGCTGCATATGGAATAGGACACACAGCTGTAAATGCAGTTCCACATATACCTCCTTTTTGCCCCTTTGTTTAATATACCTGTGCTGCACTCTGCTCCTCAGCTGAAATGGACTTGCCTCAGGAAATTCCTAGGTACAGCTTTATATGAAACAAAATGAGGGTGGAAATCACTTCTATATCAAGGAACTTTCCAGCTATCTTTCCTGTAGCTCATCAACCTGACAACCAAAAACTTAGAATAAAGACCAAGTAACATAATCACAGAAACATTTTAAGGTCTATTAACACAGCAGCTCAGTCAGCTCTGCTGACGTGTAACAGCTGGAGGTGCTGAAGCCCTTAATAAATTGACCTTCCTGAGGAGATTTACAAGGGCTCTTGATCTATCATCATGCTGGTTTGCCATGTCATTTGCACCTGGTATGAATATCTTAGTTAGCTAGCTATCACATATCACTTTCATGCTGTCCAGCAGGACAGCTGGAATTACTGCACCTTTGTGTTGAGGCCTTTCATAGTAAAATGTGTTTTGTAAGGTTCATTTGTGCTGTTGCTAGTGTTGCTTAGTGCTGGAGTCCTCTAAAACAATGGTAGGTACACAGCAGTCCCATCCGCCGGTGACCTTCAGTTCAAACACGCGTTGTAAAATAGGTCTGGGTTTCTTTCCTCTCTTTTACAGGCTGTCATGTGCAGATTGGCTTTAGGAAGGGTGATCCTCGGGGGACTTATTTCATCCATTATCTGAAGCTCACATTTTGATTTAAGTATTTTATGTGTCTCTTTATGGGCCACAGGCATGTCACAGGAAGTTATTTCTTTACAGATCTTAGGCTAGATTTGCATTTGGAATGAGCCTTGCATTATATATGTTATCTCTTCCTTTATTGTGATGTTGCTGCTGTTACAAACCTGTGGCTGCCAAGGTGCTTCTATCACATATCAGTAGCCCCAAGCAACAATGATGCTTTGTTTCAGAACCAGGGCTTAGCTGGTGTCAGTTTGGTCCCCACCCTCGGTGGCAGCGCTGTCTCCTACAGCCTGCCAGTGGCCATGGGAAAGGCAGGAGACCGACCAAGCACCTCTTGCGCAGACACGATCCAAAGGAAAGCAGCACACGTAGGAGCAATTGCATAAGTTAACCGCGACTGGCATTACAATTAACCACGATTAGCACAGTTAGCATTGCTCAGGGCAACCTTCTGAAAATGGAGCAGCCCACGCAATTGACATTGCCCAAGATACGGGCCTCACTGTCTGAGGCTTTTACACACAGGTTGTCCACAAGAACAGCTGGACTGCCCAACTTGCTATATGGAACAATCCTGCAAACTGCCGGCTTTATTTTAAGCAGTTTTGAAGTGGAAGAGCTCTAATTTCCATATGTAAAAATAGAATGGGTAAGACTTTTGTTTCTCATGAAATTAATGCCATTCAGTTCTAAATCACAATTTTTTCACAGAAGTTATTTGCCTCAATAAAGGATACAAGTTATTTTTAATACTTCATGCAGATCCTCAAAAAAGCAACTTTAATGGATCTTTAGCTAGTCTCCCAGTATATGATTTGGGAAAGTGATAGTGCCATGATTCTCTCTACAGATTTATGAAGCACTTACAGTTTAACACAACAAAATTATGAGGCATGTCACTTGTAACTGAGTAATCAATACAATTATCTATAATGCACAACTGGTGCAGCTAAATCAACTGCACATTTCTTCACTTTCCTCTGAAAATCATATTTCAGACATGATATTTACATCTTTGCAAAAAATGCTACTGAAATTCTTTATCTAGAAGTATTTTCAGACAAATAATTTTCCTGTAATGTGTTACATAGTGGATCACAGCCTAATGGCAAAAGATTGAGGGCATTATTCTTCCAGGTGAGCAATGCTGTCATATTCCTTTAAATTTATGTTCCCCCAACGTAAATTCCAGAATCACTCCTCCACGTAGTATCATCCACCAGTTTGTGACCATGAAGTGCTGAATTTTTCTCCTCAAACTGAGATTTTTATCTTACTGGTTGCCAATTTGAATTATTTCAGTGTCTCCTATCTTCTTGTCCACTAGCTTAGTGAAGTCAGGAAAGGGTTTTTAGGGTTTTTTTGAGGGAGAGAGTATTTTTGCTTCTACTATTCCTTCTTCTATCTTTCCTCATTCTTTATTTGTCTTTTTTCTCCTCTCACTGTCTCCCATGTAGACGCATTCATGTATTCATTTTTATTCACACAGCGAAGCCTCTATTTTGCCAGGGAAAATGTAAAAAAGACCTTGTGTCAATGAGAATAAAAGATGTGAAAATGAAGGAGAGGGCAAACAGAGCAAGGGAAGAAGGGGAAAGGGAAGAAGGGAGAGCCTAGTGAACAGGGTGAGCTGCGAGGAGAGGCAGCGCTCTGCGGGGGCTGTAGCAGACATGGGCCAAGGCAGAGCAAGAACGCGCTTGCCGAGGAGACCCCAGCGGGGCAGGTATGGCTAAGGTTTCTGCCTCTCAAGAAGACAAGGGCAGTGGTGGGGAAGAGCCTGTGGAGTGAGGCAGTAGACCTGGAGGAGGTGGGGAGAGGGAAGAGTGATGACAGGGATGGGCACGAAAATCTCCCTCTGAAGATCTTGGCGAGGGAACAGCCTGACTAACCCCTTCCACCTTCCCACTCGCACGGGCTGATCCGGGCTCTCTCTTCTAGTTGGCCCTTTGCATCGGCCTGGAAGTTTTATTGAGATGAGCACTCTGCAGCTTAAGCCTTTTCATGAGTAATTTAAATTTAATTTTCAAGACATCTCCCCCTTATCGCTCTCCAAAGAATGTCTGTGAAGGAGTGAAAAACTGCTTTGATGTATGTTTCACCGGGAAACCTACCCACCTCGCAGTCAACATCAAAGGAAAACATCCAGAAAAATACAAATGTCAGTGTAATGAGGCTCAACAAAATCGCATTGAAGAAGACAGCCTGGGCCACAGGTGAAATAAAGGAGGAAAAACGAAGTGAGGAAGATGTAATAGAGCACTCAAACCTCCATAGAAAACATGTGCCGCGTGAGAACCTGCATGCAATAAGTCTTCAAGGAAAGGGATATTGTGCAGCTTTGCTGAGCACTTTCAAAGCATTTGGAAATGATACATGATGAAATAGAAAGGAAGAAGAGGAATCCATGCTCAAAATGGTTATAAAGCTGACAATGTCAGATTACTGCAGGGTTGAGAATCATAGGAAAAAAAGTCACAGAGAAAATAAACTTTGCACAGAAGATATACTGACTGCTCTTAAACCACCATGCCCAGTTTGCACAAGCCAAGAAAATGAATGAATGATCATCATTTTCATGTGCAGGATTCAAGCAGAGCTTTGTCATAATTTCCAAGTTTATTGTATGACTAAAAAATTATAGGGAATATGCCTACATGACCCCAGAAGACCTAAAGAAGAAACCTTAACAGTGAAAAGTTAAAAGAAATTAACATTAACAGTATACTTTGCTTGAATAAAACAAAATAGTTACATACTGGAAACCCTAAGAAAAGGAGAATAGAAAGTCAGCTGTGAGGCTATTCTTTCCACAGTCACCTGACTCTTTGGCATGTCATACTGAACTGCTACAGAATAGGTACAGGAATTTTTTATCCTTTTACTGAAAAGAAGATGAAAAACAGGGTCATATGTAAAATGTATCTATATGATAAGTAGTATAAAGGATCCAAAGAAGCAAGACAATTCCACTACTGTTATGATTAAATCCATTTGCAGGGATCAGGAAAATGAAACAGAAGCATTATTACTGACAGATTTAAAATATTTGAAGTAAGGCTGTGTTTGAAAAATATGCAAAAGTGTTACATGAAAATTTTCTCTTAAATTTTGCCTTTACGACATAAACCAGGATAGGTATATCAGTCTCCTTTCACCTGACCAAGCTTGTCTGTCACACCCCTTTTCTTCTAGCCCTTCATCATTCAAAGTTCCATAGGTACCTCAACTGACATCTATGTTCTGCTGTATAAATACTGGCAGTGGATAAGATCTTTATCTATAGCCAGTGTAAATAATAACTACAAAAAGCAAGAGTGATAATAATTATTAGAAATAAATTAATCTGTTAAACTTGGATAGAATTTTGCATTTGAGAGACAAAAGATAAATGGCGAACTAATGACTCTTTTTTTATTGAGTTTAGCAGGAGTGGTCACTTATTAAAGCAACATGTTCAACAGCCCTCTCTAAAGTAGTAAGCCTGGCGAACCTTAAAGAGAGTATGTTTTCCTAAACCCTCACAACTCTAGTTAATTTTAAAAAAATGCTTTCTATAAAACATGCATAGCTCCTTATCAAAATGATTTCAAAGCAAATGCATTCTCCTGAGCTTTCCTCAATGTCTAAGTAGAAAAATGCTTATAGTCCAAAAGTTTCCCGTTTAAGCCCCTTTATCCATGATTTCAGCTAGAGGGTAAGAGGTCTTCTGTATGCAGTTTTCCTGCCATAGAAACTCAGAGATGGGAGGGAGAGAGGTTCTGTTGTGTCAGGAAAGATTAAAATGTGAAAGGCATAAGCATCCTGAAATATTTTGAAATCTGGGTCTCTCTTACGTTTCTTTTGACTATTGCCAGGAGATGCTTCCTGCCTGTGGAGCTTTGACATGGGATTCAAGTGATGCTTTGGCACATGCTTTTTAGGGCTCACATTAACTGAAGAGTTCCTTCTCTTTGGGCAAAACTTATGGGAAATTAGTATAAAACCCTGACATCTGGGAAGTACTGCATTCCAGTATTAGAACATTGCTGGTAGGTTTGTTATCAAGGACAACATTTTATACCAAACGCTGGTCCCAGCAACAGCCAGGCCTCCTGACCCGGAACTGCCGCTGTTTAGCCAGACCACATGGGCTGCTAAAAGGGAATATACACTTTCTGTGCCCAGTGCAGGGTCGGTTCCTCTTAATGAGCTGTCTTCAAAGCACAGTGAAGGGATTTACACTCATGGGATTTAGGGCCAAAAAAGAAACTCCAGAACTATGCAGTCAAGCATCCCTTGGATCCTTAGATTTCACCTGCTTATCCCTAGTTCAAACCCAGCAAATGCAGCTTAACAAAAGCCCAACTTCCAGACACCAATTTCTTTTGTTTACTACTTCAGTTTCCCTGTGGTTTGCCTCAGACCAAAAGAACCACAGAGTAAGAGCAGACTTCCATATGACTCTTGCCTCCCTTGCCTAACTAAAAGAAAATGTCATAAAGTGACAGTCATGTTAGAAACCACAGATGTAGAGGGGTTTTTTTTAAGTATGGTTTAAGGAAGTATCTCTCTTCTAATTCTACTCAGAGACTTACCTAGCACTAAACCCACCTATGTGGATGTGGATTAAAGCAGACTAAGTACAGGGACTTCATGGAGTTCTTCCATAATACAAGGGATTTATTTTCTATTTCATATTGCAGAAGTTTTTTATACTAGCATTAAAAAGAGAATATAAATGTGAAAAAGAGGAGCATTGTAGTGCATGCAAATTTATCACAAACAGAACGAATGTAGATGATTAATCTTGTTACTGTATTCATCTATACAGGACCAGAGATATGATCTATGTTCCATAGCAATGGACAATGGAAGAAAACTGCAGCAAAGCCACTCTTTTTAACAAAAGAATCAGCTGACAGCAAGGCTTCAATTACAAACACTACCAAGAAGTAGGTGAATAGATAACCACTGCTTTTAAACAGGTGAACACACAGACAAATACATCCCTTTTCAACCTTATGCACATACTTAGCACTGTCAAGAATACAGATTTTTTTTTTTTTCCCCAAGGTCTACTGAACCATAAGGGTTGCAAGACTAGGTTCACACTGTTATCCTGCTTGGCCTGAGTAGCTAGATAATATAGAGGTTCCTCTGTTTTTTGGTTTTGTTTTTTGTTTTTTTAGGAAAACAAATTCATGATGGAGCCAGATATTTCCTTATAAAGAACCAATAGTAAGGAACATGCTATCACCCAACTTTTCCCAAAAGGTTGCTCTCTCTCTCCCTTCCACGTTTTCCTCACTTGAGCCTATTGCATCTTTGGATTTGACCTTTGACAGGTTCTTTGGTATTTTGCATGCTTCCTTCTCACCTTTCTCTCTCTCTCTCCTGTCACAACAGGTTGGCAGAGCTGTAATCGATTCAGTGCATCTCCCTCCCCTTCCCACAAGTCTCAAACTCAGACTCTCACGGACCTGCCCAAAACACAGGTTTCCAATGTTCCCTCTTTTGTCAGAGGGAAAAAGAGGCCATTGCTTGGTCTCTCACATGCCCCGAGCAGAGAGCGTCCACCCTTCCCACCGGTGTCCTCAAGGCACTGTACTGCCCAACCTCCCTCATCAGCGGTGAGCTGATGGTGCATCACTTCTGCAAGTTCCCTGTAGCTTCAGGAAATCTTAACGCTGCTGCAGCCGCTCCCTGATGCTACTTTACTGGAATATCCTGGGAAGCTGGGTTATTCAAATAATCCTTATTGCGTCTTTAAAACAAATACACTTAATTTTACACAAGAAGCTGGTTTCATGATAATTTTAAGATGAAAATATTTCGGTTAGAAAAAAACAGAAACCACCGTGTCCTTATCTTATGTAAATGCTACATTGTGAAAATCCTCTCAGGCTTAGTCTGACTTACACTGTGTAACATTTCAGCTGTTATATTTCAACTATAATAACAAGCAAAATGTAATCTTAAGAGATCTTATCAAATCGCTGCAATCCTTCCATACGCAAGGACAAAATAACTCCTCATCAATGTTATGTTCTCTCTAAGAGTTTCTTCTGGGGTTTGGGACTTTTCCCTTCCCTTCCTGAAGGAAGAAGACGAGAATTTGCTAAAAAATAGCCCCGTCTCTGTTCCTAAGAGCCTAAGAACGCTGTCTCTGTGTGGATTACAGCTGGCAGCTGTAAGGTGTAAAGTTTTACAATTTACAGTGCTGGGATTTCTTCTTCTTCTTTTTAATCTCTGCTACTCAAAAACCTTTAGTTTTCTTGGCGAGCTGTGAAACTTTAGATTGCTAGTTAAGTGGAATGTTCTGCCTGCAAATATTATAGTGTGTGTATAGACTAGAGGGAGTGTACAGTAAATGAATGCAGATCGCATTAATATCGACTGGTTTGGGGGTAAAGGGGGAAACTACAGGAAATTTTGAGCAGCTACAGAAATTGTCATACTGCTGAAGGATCATTTCAGAAGTGAATTAACCTTTTTTTCCATTTACAGAAAAGTCCTGGTACAGTTAGTAAAGAACTATCATGCATTTTTAATAGAATGGATATATTTCACTATTAAATTCTTTAGATTGATTTTAGAAGTCTTCATAAGTTAATTTCATAATATTTTCAAGGACTAATTTAATCAGGAAGGTTAATTTATTTTCTGTGGCCTTCCACTGGATGTGTCCCCTTAAATTCAAAAATATTTTTCCAAAAAATGTTTTACAATAGCTGGACCACGTCATCCCTTTCTCTGATAAAATACTCAGAAAAGGCTTCTTGTAAAAGAAAACTTCACGAGGACCTTGTTGTAGAGACACATGCTGTCCCACTGGAGGGCCCAGGTTTGCCTCAGTCCAAAAAAGGGCACTGCACTATTAATTTGTTCGGTCAAATTCTTAAGCAGCTGACTCCATCTATTCTTGCTTGTTTTGGCCTCAGGCAAGCCTTCTGGCTTATTGGCAACGTTGCTGTATTGTACCTGTGCTGTCTGGGATTTCCTCTGGCTCTGCCTGACCCTAATAAAAGCCCGAAGAGGCAGAGCAGAAATAATAATACCAGAACCCTAAAGCAATTGTGGCTAGAGTGAATGCTTGTCTTTTCCCTAAACGCCATCCAATTCGCTTCTCCTTTAGCCTGTCCTATCTTTCTTTAATCCCTGTCTAGGAACCTTGTCTCTTCGTGCCAACCCTCTAAGCAAATGAGTATGCAGGACAACCTACCACGTAGAGAAGAAAACTTGTGTGCGGAGATCCCACGTGCATAGGCTGGGTGTCCAAACTGAGGTTTTCAGTGGAAAAACAGACATGTTCCCACCTTTCTCCTCTAAAAGAGGGATCCCCCTAGCTATTTTCTACAAGTCTAAAATGATTGTTACCAGATTCTACGCTGATCCCAGCTTTACCTCCATTTCAAGGAATGTTTCAGCACTGTGCAACCTGGGGTTACTGCAATAGCAAACAAAAAACACTGGAGAAGGGGGCTTCAGAGAGGCTGGAAGCAAACCGTTACCAGCCGCTATATTTTGCCTCCTTCTGCTCTCAGGCACAAGACAGCTATGAGGCAGTCACTATCTTTACTAGAACGCATCACACACAAACTCTATTTAAAAATCTTTTGTAAACTAGCCACGGCCACAAAGCTCCAGGTTTAGGCTGAGCTACGTCTCTGCAGTCGCTCCCTCACGGCTCCTTATTGAAGCGCACTCGGTCACTCACTCTTCTTCGGCCCTAACTGCTGTGTATCTGCTCCAGTATCAAAGCACAACATAACCTAAGGACAGAGTTTCAGCCGGACTTGCAATTTCCTCATTTTTATGGGATGAGGCCACACCTTGACTTAAATTTCAAGCTAGCTCTTCTTGTGTTTGTTTAAAAAACAGAGAAGTCTCTTTAATCAAAATGGTTAGAGGAGATTATATATAAAATGCTTCAGCAGTTTCAGTAAATGTATCATTTGGACAATGTAGCGTAGCAACATATTCATGACTATTGCATTTAAATTATTAGAATTTTTTTTCAAGCAAAACATAATGAAAAGAGTATATTGCACATTATACAGTAACAACTGGCATTATTTCAAAACCAAGAATTTTTGGATAACATAAGATGGAGCCACATCTATAATGACTTAACCTTCATTTTATACTCATCCTTTCTTAAATGGGCAAACTCACTCAGTCTAATCTTAGGGAGAAAAAAATCATCTTATGCTTGAACTTGCTCAAACTGTCGAGTATATGTTTCAGTCCATTTAGGTGATACCACAGAGAATGTTCTGATATTGAAATTATGACCCTGAGAGTAGAATAATAAAGGTTGAATACAGATACACATCCATGCAAAGAAGCTTGAAATTAGAGTTCCAATATGTCAAAAAAACTTCTGTTGACTTCAGAGAAGCTCCAGATTTCATCCTATTCACTTCATAAATTAACCCACAGGCTTTTGTCATTGTTTTGGATATGACACAGCATCAAAGCACAACTTACAATGGAAGGCATGAAGGCATGAATTTTCCCCATAATTTGTGGACATTTTTAGTTCCTATGGTCACTGTTGTTCTTAGCTTGAAAACTTTTCCTCTACAGACTATCCATGGAAATATCCAAACACAGCTGAATACATCATGGTATCAGCAGGAAATTGTACACAGTTCAGAAGGCAAGATACAGTAGGAGAAGCTGTGAGTTTTAAACCTTGCTAGCTGAGGTAATAGTGAATGTCATTTATCCTTTTCTTCACCAGCTGGCCAGCTATACTCAGCATCACACTAGTTCATATATTATTTGCAATTGTGTTCAGCATGGAGCCTGAGCTTTACTACAGAGCTAAAATGAACATACTTGGATTTCACTTTATTATTAGGGAAATATAAGTCTTAAAGGGCATGGATCAGTCATTTCATAATTTCTTTCAGAGGCACTGGACAAATACAGGGAGTAGTAAGGGACGATTAGTTAAGCAGGGGTATTTTTCAAAAAGAAATGTTTCAAATTAACGGCAAGCATATTGAAATGATTATTAATTACAATTATTTTAATGTTTTTATTCCTTTTCCTGAAGTCACTTATTCCTCTAGCAATTATAATGTTTCCCCCACCATATGCAGTCATTTGCTACCTAGAACACAGAGGGTTTTATATTAATTTGAGCCAGTGTTATCTGAACTGTTACCCAGCACAGCTGGACTTTGTTGGAGGCTGGTGGAGCTTGGTGAATGGTGACCTCTACTGCTTGAGTAGTGCTATAGTCATAAAAGTCATATAGTCAGCAAAGCTGAGCATTGCAACAGTTACATGTTTCATTGTGGAAATATGGACAAAAAAGGACTATTTCTGAAACATAGCTTGTACTATGTTGGGACAGTCTCATTTAACCAGCTGCACAATAATCCACTTGAGCCTAGAAAAAACAGCATATACTGAAGGGTGTGTGCCTCTTTCACAGATTTATAATGGCCCTATATAATTTCAGCTGAAATACTATTTATTGTAACTCCAGATGTCTGGCTGCATTAACTGTTTACAAGGTTGCAACATCATGCATATTAATTGAACTATACTATCTGCCACTTAGTTTTATGAACAAAAATATTACATTTATTGTTAATTTATAAATTGTAAATGTTATGATTTAGTATGCAAAATGCCATAGAAGTATGTTAGAAACTATTTGCTCTGCGCAAAATGTTATCAGCACCTTAACAGCAGCACATAAATCTTCCATACAAGCCTCGCTCTTGCTTCACAATATTGGCATAAAAAGAAAACTGTATCAGTGCAAATTTAGGATGCCAAGAACCAATACAAAGTCTAATACAAAGTAAGGTGAAGTTAAGCAGCTGCGTGACCTGGATTTATATATGTTCTGTTGCAGTTTCAGTCTTTTTTAACTAAAATGACAGCTGTATCAGAAGATGGGAGTATCCTAGTCAATATAAACAGGGCTGCCGTGTCCACACTCTTTCCACATATAAAGACTTTTCCCAGACTACTTAAGACCCCATCAGTAGAGCTATTTATATCCTTTCCTAGCAGGTATGGCACCATGCACTGTTGAGCCAGATTCAGTAGCTGGGGCTTGACATTTGCCTAGGATCCCTTGAGAGAGTCCAGATTAAAAACATCTTTTCATGTGGTGCATCTCTTTCAGGCACATTTTATGACATGGGAGACCTGAACTAAGTCATTTTGCGTTGGTAGAGCCCATTAGAAACAAAAAGAATTGGGTATAATTTGGCTCAAATCAAAAAATCTTTGTAAAATAAAAATATCGTGGGGAAGTTCTGTTGCCTTTAAGTGGCCAATTCTGACATTGCCAGCCGTCTGCTTCTAACACTTCCTTTCCCCTTTTTAACTGACAAAACATCAAGCACGAGAGTCAGGGAAAGAAGGGTCTATTTCTAAATCCTAAAATTCCCAACTCGGCTAAGAGTTTGAGGTGCATGAATGGTGCTAGATGTTGGTTGCAGGTTAGTCCTTCGTCTGTGTCTCAACCCTAGCCCCCTTTAATCCAACAGACAGTATTCCTCAAGAATTACCCAAGGAGATCTCAAAGTCCTTGTAAAACTGAGGACCCCAAAGGTGAGTTCAACTGTGCAGCACATCTGAAAACCTAATAAACTGTGCCTGAGACCGAGCTGCAGCCCTTGGATGACTCCAAGCAGCACCTGAACTTGCCCAGGAGCCCAGGTACTATGTGTGTTATGGAGTAACCTGCTCTATCTCAGAACAACCCAGGGTTGACAGCACATGAGGGCAAAATCTCAAGGTTGGTTCCCCCCCCCCCCCCCGATAAGTTCACATTAGAGGAGAGAGAAGGAAATGTTTCCCTTAGAAAACATCTAAAGACGCTTCAGTGGAAAAAAAGAGTGTTTTCGTAGTACACCTTTCTGCCCACAGATTGGGTATGTGCAGGACATATTGCGTTTTGAGAGGTATAGGAAAAGAAGGCGTGTCACACTGGTACAGTAATATAACCGGGAGGAAACTGCTCACTTCAGAATATCCTCTGAGCAACAGCGGAAAACTACTCAGGGAAACTCATTTTAGTCAAACCTCCTACAGACATACAGTATCACAACTAGAAAATAGATATTTTAACCAGAATACTCAGCAAAATTATGTATGATTGCTATTAATCTCTCTTCCAGAATACAAGTCAAAGTTCTTTAGGGGTTTCCATGAAGCATTGTACAAGTCAGTTGAAAGGCATTGCTCTAAGACATTGCAGTTATTTTTGATTAATAGTCTGCATTTAAATCAGAAAAGAAAAAAGTTTTGAGAGCTTACAGCTGCGATACAAGTGCTCACAGTTAATCCTAACAAACAGATCATCTTAAAGGGAAAATTAAGTCACTTATTAAATAAAATCACTTTTAAAATAAAAAATATTAAGTAGTGAGACTGTCCCTGCTAAGCTTCCCGTTCAGACTTTCTCATTCCTGCTACTGTTTAGGCAATGAATATTCATGAACATAAACATGATTTGTAACATCTGTATACCAGCGGTAGAGTGTTAGCAAGACGTTTACACTCCTTTGTCTGGGATATATACATGTATACAAAAAGAGAAACTTTCCCTTGTGATCTTCTCCAGAGATGATTTCACAGTCCACAGTCTGGTCTTAAAAAATTGTAATGTATATCATATGACCATGCAGAAAGAGAAATGGAAGCAGAGTGTCTCTCAGCCCACAGCCAAACCCTCCTACCTTGCCAGAAAACAGAAATAAAAGTTTGAATCCCTTTAGCAGCCTTCACTCTGCTGTTAAAAAAAAAAAAAAGAAAAGAAAGAAAGAAAAAAAAAACCACCATAGACTGCATCTCGCTTGCCTATACCTAAACAGTCCGGTTTTATCAGTACATACAAAAGCCCATCTTCTGGCTTAAAATTCCCCTTTCTATGACATATTCTTTACCCCACTAGCCCAGCTGTGTTAGATGAAGTTGTGGGGCTCATCACATGAGAAAGTCATGCTGATTTATTTAATCACATTTTAGATTCATTAGTGAAATCAGTATGAGCAACCACTTGTAATCTATGTGAAGTCTATTATTTCAGCTTCCCACTACCTTGTTTTGGTTTATCTTAAATTAACTCAAAACTCTAAATTTAATTCAACAATTTAAATTAACTCTTATTCTTTTGTGCCAGGTCATCATAGTTCGTTTACATTTGTACTTTCATTTTAAACAAGGGAACTTCATTTAGATGAGCTCTGCGATAGCAAGCTAACTTGAAACAATTAGCTAACAATAGCTAGGAAGGGTGGTGTCATGCTTCATGGTGCGCTGTGTATTCTGTAATGAATGCTTCTAATAAAGTCTAAAATCACCTGTGACCTGACAACAGTGTTTTTCTGGGCATCTGGTTGCCAGCTAAGCTATTAGAAAGTTTCATCAGCTAGACAGTATCCTCTCCAAAGATATATATGCATACACACAAGCTCTGAACATTTCATCCACTGATGAGTCATCTACCTGTCCAGATGGCATCCTCCTCAATGGCTTAAACACACAACACACTTTCTTACCTTCTGGTCACTTTGTAATTGTGTCCCTCTGCTCTGTATGTAAAAGCATAAATAATTATGATAAATCTTTTCCTTCAACTGATCGCTTTCCAATTTTTTTTTTTTCTGGGCTATAATAGAAGGCATGGAATTGCATATTCATATCACAATCGAATTTCATAAATGCAGTTCTCAGACAGATGGAAGTTAAACTGGTCATGAGCAAGCTTCGTGTCTCAGGTTCCTACCCTTATATTGAATTCTTTACATGTAGGTCACCCAGTAGTTCAAAAGAAGCTTTAATTTGGTTATTGACATTTAGCAGTTCAATCACTGATGTGAAGCATCAGTAATTACAGGTCAGTCATTCAACTGGCAATCTTTCCTGACTCAGACGTGAGAGAGAACTCACAAATTCAGTATTCATGGAAACTGAAATGTATGGAATTATAAAATATTGGTGGCACATGACACAGAAACACTTATCACTTGCCTGTGTAGGATGAAATATTGTCTGTGAAGCACTGAAAGGCTTCCATGTCCATGAACAATTTGAAGTTTTACTACAAAATGTATGTCCATGAGATAAAAAACAGTCTTCCTGTTGTTGTTTTGTTTGACTTTTTAAACTGAACTGTGTCTTGTATTATTGTGGTCTACTGTGAGATCCTGCAGTGAGCACATCCAACAGTCTATCCAACTTCTTTGGAAGAAGAATTCTTTACTGAACACTCATCTTTAATGGGTGTCTGAAGCATTCCTCTTCTGGCCTGAAGGCTGTTGCCAATGTGCTGAAACACGTCATTAAAATAGTTCTTCCATCATATTCCTGAATCTTAATCATAGAAATTGTCACATTCAGAGACTTCTCAGTCAGCATGAAACTGGTCCATCTCAGTCTCTGTACAGATAAGATATGCAGGCATGAGTGGAACATTATATCTTTTTCTGGCTCCTAAGTGTTGCTGCATACAAAATACAGATTCTTTGCTAGATATAACTACATGCTATGAACAATCAAATGGCTCCAGTTATCTTATTGTGTCCACATTTCAGATTGCCTCAAACCTCCTCTTCTGGAAAGCCTGTAAAAGAAAGATTAATGGCAAATAGGAAGCTTTAGAAAACACAGACATCTGGAAATAAAGATACCATAGTGGTGTAAGCCACAGTGGAATAAAACATTTGTTTAATTCAACCTTTAGTCTCTGAAGCCAGTCAATATGGAAAGAGAGCCAGCAATTTAATGGCACACATTTGTTTATGTAAGGTCTGCTGTGCAGAAGAGTCATCCAATTTAGTTTCCAAACTCCCCACAACAGCAGGTGCTGGGCGTGCAGGGTTGTCAGAGCACCCAGTTCCCAGGGGTAAATACACGTCCTCACTTACATCACGCTTGACTCCCTTCTCTTGGGCTGATGGTCTGTGTCACCTGCATGAGCCTCTCCTTGCTTAGCCTCTCACAGCAGTGCAGGGGCAGGGAGGAAACCCAACTGCACTGAATTCATAGGGTGCCCCACATCCACTCCCCATTCCTGCCAGACACAAATCCCGCAATATAACTCATCCGGATGGGCAGCTGCTGCGTTATGGCAATAGCTGGTACAGGTTGCTGCAGAATTTCAAGTATAGGTGTGCAATAGCGGTAATGTTGTAAGCTATTTTGCTGGTGATGTTCATGTTGTGCTGATTTTAATTTCCCACTCAGCAGGTTGAAATATTTTCTTCCTGACTGGTTTTCTCCTTAATCATTTAACTCTGATTCTAACTGAAGCTGATATTAACATAAAGTGAATTTTTTATTTAATGTCATTTTGTGTAGTGCTTTAGTATTCAAAAATAGCTCTTTTTTGTGCAGTAGCATTGTCAATAGGTAATAAAGCAGCTACAAGGACAATATTTCTTATCATCCTGGTTTGCAACCCACATTATACTATAAGAAGAATTTTCGAGCTCAGTTTCAGCTGCACGATCCCTTAGTGTAGAGCAGATTTTGAGTTCACTATTTTGTAGACTTTCTAAAAATGAGAAGACTTTATCTAGCAGATGCCTTGGTAATGTAAAGTACATTGCAGCATCAATAAATCACACTGATGGATGGAGCCTTGTCAGCTACTGAATTTAACTTGTGTTAAAGTTAAATCCAGTTTAACTGTGTGTATAGCCAAAGCTTGAGAAACCAACTGGGAATTACCAAATTTTGGTCCTGATTCTGTAAAGTAGTGAGTGACCTCAATTTTCATTCAAGTCAATAGAAGTCAAGGGTATTTAGTTCTTTGTAGAGCTGGATGGTAGGTGAAGGATTATTCTGTAAGGAAAGAAAATGAATTTTAGTTTGTATTTGCTTTCCTTTAACACATGATTTCATTTTGATTTGGTTATGGGGATTCCTCCCTCTGAACACAGAAATCTAACGAAGAAATGCCTATATTGGAGCTAGTCATCTTCTCTGAGAGCTGATGGAGAGAAACAGACATTTCTAGAGCTCTAAAATAGACATGAAGAGTTGGTTAGAAGAATTGTGCCCCCAAAATATCTGTTTCTCTCTACAGACTATTAAAGGGGCTTAGGCTGTCTAGTTCAGGTGTCATTGCATACATTTATAGTTGTCATGTCACCTTTGTTGTTTCTTGGGATCCTACCCTAATTTTAAGTCAGTGGGACTTTATCCTTATACTATGGGCCACAGAATATTCAGATGACTTAATAAAATCTTAGGAATTTTAGTGCACTATTATGAAACATTGTTCAGAAATTCAGTGAGGTGATTAAGGTTTTCTAATAAGAGTTGTAAAACATTCAGGTTAGTGAAGTAAGAATTAACAACATTCTCTTGTAGGCATTTGTCGATTTTTATGATGTTTTTGTTATTTTATGGTACATGACTGTGGTAAACTAAACAGATATAGGAGTTTCAGGAGTTTAAGACTCACGAGTCTTTTCAAGAAGGCTCGGGACTGCCTTGCATCTTCCTGATGATACCCTGTTTTTGGAGGACACATTTCTATGCAAAAATCTGTATATAGTGTCAGAGAGATAGAAACATCCCTTTCCTAAATCCAAAGCAAAGGTAAGGAACAGCAACTTTTTAGCTATTGCTAATGAATCCTATAGGATTATGGAGCAACAGATTATGGCCATTCCAGCCAATTCCAGCATCCTTATATAAGGAAATGGGGAAATGACTATGGAGTTATACTGTGTGATAAATGAGCCACACAATCTCTTTGCAAGGCACCTTTCCATACTTGAACGAACCACAGTGATTTCTGTTTCTTTTTGAGATTAGGGACTGGGGAACTAGAATAATCCAAGGTTTCCTCCTACAAATGGTGTCTGTCCACACAGACAGGCCTTAGTATTTGTATAAAATCCTATGCAGTCAGTGAGACTGAGTCTATGAGACTCCAGCCTCATAGAGCCAGTTGCAAGCTTATGATTAATTAAGCTAAATTGTAATGTGTATATTCAGGTTGGGAGGGGGTGCTCAGAGGACAAATACACAAAAAAATAATGAAAACAACAAAGTGTGAGGAGGGAGGGGAATACTGGATGAGCAGCAATTTTCTAGCAGGAGGTTTGCAATAGAAATTAGCACATTTCCAGTGTGAGTATAAGAGAAAGAACAGAGACATAAAATCCCATTTCCTTTGTCAATTTTCTCGCAGCTGATTTGACACTTTTCCTCTCACTAATTTAGTGATTACACAGTTTAGCATCCTACTCAAAAGCTATTTTACCTGAGAGAATGTTTTTTTTTGTTTGAGAATAGTATTTCACTCCAGAATAAGATAGAACAAGCAAATGGCAGAAAATGACAATGTTCTAGTGTATTAGGACTGACTGTAAAATATTTGTTGTTTTACACTGAGCAATGGCAAATTTCTCAAGAGCACTGAGAAATTCCTGACAAATGGAAGTCAAGTATCATGCAGACTGAGACGAATGTAAGTATTCTAACAGATCCATCTCAGTCACTACATGCTTCAAATCATGAATGAAGCAAATTTAGTAGAACTTCTGGAGTGCCGAAACAACTTCTTCCTGAGACTTCATGTACTTTGCGCATTTCTAGGGCAGCACATAGCTAAATTATAAAATGTCTCAGTGTTACTTGTGTCTCTGAGAAACAGTATTAGAGAGAATGTGATCGATTTACGTTTTATAGCCTCAAGAAACTCTTTGTTTTTTCCTGTGCTGAAAGGACAGTCTTCACCCTGTACAAAACAGAAGAGGCTTTGAGACCCAGCCTGCAAGGAATGAGTTGCTACCTCTTCTAGTCAAGCAGTCAAAAATCTTCTTTTGGAAGGAAGTCAAAAGTGTAATTAACAGATCAGGTAATTTCACAATATAACCAGGATGTCCATAGAAACTGTATTCCCAATTTTCTCTGCTGAGTAAAAAGTCCAGTTTTATCCCCTCACACAGAAATATACCACGTAGATTCTCACCCCCACACACATATTTTTTTCACAGAAGTTCAGCTGAGACTGCTATAAACTGGAAACAATAGTGAATACATTTAGAAATTATTCTTGAACTTCCTCTTTTTTCTCCTTCCTTTCTGTAACAATTCTGTCTGCATAAAAGTCTTTCACCATCTCTTGAGAGCTATTCTTGGGCTCCATCTTTCCAGAACTGCCTATATCAAATGCTAATTGGCTTAATTAACTACAAGTCAGAGCTCCAACAAAAGCATTTCCTATCTGGTCAATGTGACTATTAAAAAGTGATTTGCATTACATTTGGAGCAGCAGATGCTTAGCTTGTGAAAAGGACTAATGAAGCGTGTTTTCTGGGCTCACAAATCAGGTACTAGAGGTGTAGAAAGCAATTCCTTTGCAAAAGCAGTTTAAAAGAGAGAAGCTTTACTTAAACTACCATTTTTTAAAATAAAGATTGACATAACTTTTGGCAAGTATAAAATAATTAAGAGAAACTGAGAGCACCTTCCTTAAGCCTTTACCCTTTGACAATCAGAAGAAAAAGCCTGCTGTTTGGCTGTAATAATTCACAGAAGTGATTCAGTTACTATGTAAGTAATATTTTGAAAACAGACTCCGGAAGGGCAAGCACAGCATTCAAGTATTGCTAACGACCCAAAGAGACAAACCTGCACAAACGCAGAGCTCTGCTCTGACATTCAGGAATGACGCAGAGCCACAGGCACCCACAAAAGGGCACTATTTCAAGTAAAATTTAGGTCAGATGGAGGTGCCGATATACCAAATTATAATGCTGTAAGGCTCTGCACAGCTGCTAACAGGCCTTGGACTTGCTTAAACTCTGTAGGCACTCTTGTCTTCAGCACAGACTTTCCTACGATATCTGTGGCTCTGCTTCTTGGCGTGTGCAAATGCACTTCCCGTTGACAGGTCTGAGTGGCAATGCCTGTGCCTGGTGCGATGGCTAGATTAGGATTCAAGGGATGGGATTAAGAGCCTCTGCCCCAGGCTCTGGCACTCGTCTAGCAGTCGATCTCGGAGTACATCTAAAACGCTTGCACACCACACAGAATGAAGCTGGAGCAGTAAATCCCTTTAGAATATGGCTGGGAGGAAGACGAAGTGTTTGATGGTCTCGCCCTGCTCTTCTGTTTCTGCAGTTCTTCAGTAGCCACCCAGCCCCGGAGGTGTGAGGAAAGCTACATTCAGGTCCCTCCCTGTAGGATTCAAGTCCAGAACTGTTCGGGCCACTCACTCGCTTGTAAATGGAGACTCTTGCCTCTGTTTCATCTTAACCTTCATCTAACTTTTATGTGATCCCTGCTTTGAGCAGAGGTAGGCTCCTGGAGGTCCCTTCCGACCTAAATTATTCTGTGATTCTGTGATCTGCTGTTCGTGTTTCAGAAAGCAGCCAGAGCACTTGCTAATCATCTGCAAGAAAACTGGTAGACCTATTTGGGAGGGGCATCCAGAATGAAGGAATAAAAGTTGTAACAGTAATAAGGAAAGTACCTAAATCCCATCCACAGAGTTTTCACACTGGGGAGCTGTAGCTCCTTCACTGTGGATCATTGCAATCTGTCGGTGGATCTCATTCTTCTGCCCATTAACTTTATCTGGTGCTATTTAGGCACCCAGAGCACCTAATTTTTGGTCACAAGCCGGGGGAGAGTCCCTAAAATTCAAGTGTCTCACTGTCGAACATGACACAGACAGGATTTTTGCTGGGGAAAGGGAACTCTAACCCCTTTCTCCTCCTGCTTCAGTATTATCTGATGCAGCTCAATTTCTGAGCAGTCAATTATTTAGTTAAGTCCTTTATTGATTTTATAGTGAACAAGTTCCTCATCCCATCTCTGACTGAGCAGCAAGCCCTGAACTGAGAGCCCCAGTACTCAGGGGTTACAGCTCTAGATATGAAAGAATTTTTTAAAGTTAGGATTCCTCACCTCTTTTCTGTCCCAGCCAAACATAATAGTAACAACAACTGAAAATCATGTTAACACAGTGGAAAATCTCAAGTACTTAACCAACCTATTAACTAAACTATCAGCAGAGTGCAACTAGACTTCAGACCACGTCTGTGTTAGCAGACAACAACAAGAGGACACGGGTTTGAGCTTAGCACATGATGAGCCGTCCCCAAAGTGGTTTTGGACCATGATGACTGTCACTGTTTTAGATATAGTTTAAGGTGTCAGGGTGCTGCAGGGGCTGGTGTTGGGGGGCTGCCATCAGGGGAATGGCTGTGGCGGGCCTGGAGCTGGCACCGCTGCGACATCATGGGGCAGCGACTGATGGCCCCGGGCTGGGCTGAGATAGGTCCGGGGCTGGTGGTGAGGAGCCCCGAGGGGTGGGCAGGGACAGGGAGGGCGGTCGGTGCCCTCACAGCCTGAGACAGGGGATGCCACCGGCCATGGACCACTCCAAATAGGAAAGCGTGGATGAGGCCCCTCTTTTGGGGCAGAAGAGAGGTTAGCCTTGTGGCTGCAAGTTTTGCAAAGCTCCTTCTCTCCAAGCCTGAGCTCTCACTTTTAACTAGAATGACAAATAAATAGGCATAATTTGAGATATCATGTGGACATATCCCATGAAAATAGTTGTGGCCTGTTGTAAATTTATCCACTCATACATATGACTGAATGATCTTCTCTGAACCAACTTCGAGCAGTCCAAAGATTTTTGCATTTAGTGTTATAGTACTTCAGTCCTGGGTCTTCTTACAGGTTTTCCAACTCATTATTCAGATGTGCCTCTTCCATAATCACCTGAAACAGCTATACTTTTAATCCCTAATACTGCAAAGGTCAGATTTCCATTTGGCCAAGGGGTGGTTTTGCACAGCTGCATCCTCAGGTTGCTGCTTGGAGAGGCCAAACAAGGCCCAGAGTCCTCTGCTGAACCCACCCTCCACCTTCTGCAAGAGTCTGAGGATGGCCTCAGCCCTGCAAGGGTCTGCCTGTACACTTTACCATGTTCATTTCTCACTTCTTCTTATGCTCAATTTAAATTTGGAGATTTTTGTTTTAGATCAGTAGCTTTGGAGCTGTCTGAAACTACGCAAAGTTTCTGGTCATGCTCACATTTTTATTTCCCTAAACTAAGATGTCTTCCATGTAGCCACAAGCCGCTAATGATAAGCATAACTTTGTTAGAGGTGTGAACAGTAGGTCGTTGTGTCTGTTCTGGCATGTACTCCTTTGAGAAACCCATTATACCCTGGAAAGCATCCTTAAGCTCCTCCTCAATGTTTTGCTTCTCTCAGGAATGCATCTTCTCAAGAAGGTCATTTATTAAAAGATAAGCTTCTTCAGAAATTGCAATGTTTTCAAGTTATTATTTATCTATATATTTAGCTTACTTCTTTTCTTAATAGGAAAAAGATCACTCCTATAAAAGCCTGAATCTCACCATTTGCCTTCTGCTGGCTGTGCTTTTTGTTTCAGCGATAATATCATTGTTTCTGGCAACCTACTGGCTTGTGCACCTGTGTTCAGCTCAAAGTGAATAAATGTTTCATTTGCTTTTGGACTGATGGTCCATTCGTCTTCTGTTGCAATAATGTCCAAAAATTCCTGTTTCTTCATTCCTTCTTCAGACTTTCCTGGCACTGTTAAACTCCTAGAAAGTGATGTAATTACTTGCAGTTTTTGCATTTTCTTCTGAATGCCAGGCATTGTGTTGGTTATTGCAATGCATGTTTCACGTATCCTGATTTTTATCTCCACATGCTTTCCTTCTCCTTATTGCAATAATTTGTCTTCTCTTCCATCTCCTGCATCAAAATTGTATTCACCCCTGCATACAGCTCAGTCCAGATTGGATAACAGTTTTGCATGCTTTATCAAGGTAAAAGTCTAAGTAACTTTTTAAAGAGTTGAAACTGGATCCCTATTAATTACTGTCTTTAATTCAGATTTCAATCACGATTTGCTATGCAGGAAGTTAGCCTCCAAGATTTGAGGTGTTCCAGCTCTCTGTAAGTCAGAAAGTTTTGTATCTTCTCTTTTCATTCTGTGATTAAGAGCACATCTCTCTCTCACATCACAGCGTGTAGAGTATTCCTCCATTTCTGCAAGAGAGTTTCAGAGCTAGCCTTCTCTGTCCCAGTGTTTGTGAAGATAGTCACTTCTGCTCAAAGCACTCCATATTTCTGTAGAATTTCAGATCTGATAGCACTTTTTAATTGTACTATTTATTATTCAAACTTTTAAAATTTGTTTTTCTCCTGATATCCTGCAACAATCAGGAAACCTCAGCATCAAAGTGTTCAACAAATGTCTGCTATAGGCAGTCATTAACACTTGATCTGTACATTTCCAGATCACTCGGTAATATACTTTTGATGCAGATCAGGCATGGGCACATGGCCACTCTTTTGCAAAATTAAAAAGAGCATGCAATATGGTGTTAATGCTGTCTTTACACTGCAATATTTTTGATCTCGCACTCTAAGCTCTAACCAGTGTAGTCAGACTGTGACTTCAGCACCTGAGTTGTAAGCTAACAACAGCACTGCATAATGTGAGCCTCAGCAGAACACAATGCATTCTTTGCGGCTTTTGCAAGGGTATTTGAAGTGTAAAACTCCCCCCTGATTTAGGTGAGTTACAGATAGGAACTATGGTCTAAAGTCAAGAGGTATAACAGTGTACTTTTTTCCATATAGACTAAAACGGGAGCTCTTGGTGTTATATTTAAACTTTTTTTTTAATTTCTGGATTTTTTTTTACTAATGTTCCTCACTATTCAGTATGTCATTTTTTTTTTGCTGCCTGCATTTCCAGAGTCTTGAATTGCATTGTCACAATAAGCTTTGGGTCTGAATGTCAATTTAAATATGCATTTAATGAATGTTAATATATATTTAAATTGACATTCAAATCCAAATAATTAAAATATTCTTTAACTATTAGTGATTTACTTTTTCTTGCAGTGTATGCCTTTAACTCATATTGTAGATTTAGTCTATGAAGTCACTATTGAAAAGACGAATGTGATGGTCTTCAAGGGGACCAAGCTGACATGTAGGAGGAGAGTGTCTATTTCTACTTTGTCTTTTCTGCAGACCACAGCTTATTATATTTGTCTTCATTCTCTCATTAGAAAGAAAATACACTTGGAAACATATTTAAATGAATATGCTTAGGGTCAGAAGCTGGAAAGAAACACCTTTGAAGATATTCTTTCTGTCACTATGAATTCCAGTACTGTACTAATTTTATTTCATAATTTGTGAAAGTCTTCACAAGTGGTTGACAGAGGGATTGAGAAGATTTGAAAACTGACATTGTGGTGACTGCTGTTTCAACTTTAGCAGGGAAAATAAAGCCTTTGAAAGATGATACACTGGGAAAGAAACATAAAAATATGGGTCTGAAAGAGCTCTTGGGAGACCATCTAGTGGGAATTCCTATTGGGTGAAGGTCACCTACTAATTAGACTGAAGACTGGGCTTCCCTGGGTCATGTTGGCTCTATGCCAAGTTATCCCCCTCTGTACCATTATTTCAGCATAAAAGCATCCTAATGTAGAGACATATGAGTGGCTGCAGAAGAGTAGATCAGCCAGCCAGACATAATAATTTATTCACATCACCAGTTCTGTCCCAGTAGGCAATGGATTCGGAGGGGGTGAGTAGGAGGAGGTGGAAGGCGCATGGCAAGCAGGAAGCTGAGACAGCTCTAGGGTGGAAGAGGTGGGCTGCAATAGGATGCAGTGAGCACTAGTCCCATGTTAATGCCCATCTCCCCACTGGTTTTGAGCTCATTACTGCATTCATCGAAATACTATATGCTGTGTGTTTACTGTGGACAGGATTGGAAGACAATCTTACAAAATACAGGATGGGAAGTGTGGAACCCTGCACCTTTCGTGCCAGGTTGTATACAGAGACAGCAGAGGCCTGAGATATTACAGGAAAAGGTGATTATGTATGATGTTTGATGGTCTATTATACACACCATTATAAAAAATCATTCTTTCCTTCCCCATTAGATAAACCTGGAACATCTCCCTTCCTTATTTTCAGTGAAAAGTTCTACAGAATTTCTCTGAACCTACCGTATTATTCTGTCTGGGTTTGAGATAGATAATTTGTGGATTTTGAATAGGAAACCTTCAGTTGTGAACTAAATCCATGTGAAATACTAAAATTTATATTCTGTAGGGAGCTAAATAGATTTCCAAGATATATTAGCTTAGAAGACTGGAAAATTGCCAGAAACCTGGCAAGGTCGTGTGGTCATTCTGCTAGGGAGGAAAGATTTGTAGAGTTTGCAATTACTGTGGTCTAACATAGCCTAAGTTTTCTTAAGGGGAAAACAATCCACACCAAGGTTGTACAATAAGCCTCTGTCAAACATAACCATTTGGTGTAAGCTACAGTGCAGACAACGCTGTGAACTGGAGCAAGCCATGGGGGTAACGGCAGGCTCCAAGGAACCTGTGACCAAACTTGAACAACTTCCAGTGGACAAAGAGCAACCTGCAGTTCACGTTTTCTTTTCCAGTAAGACTTTTAAAGTCCAGGTAGGACTTTAAAAATATATAATAATACCACACATGGCTATGCATAAACAGGCACAAATGTGAAGTCTGAAAGAAGGGAAACAGACAGAATCTAAGCTTCTTTTCCTGGCGGATGTAAGGATTTTAATTTTATTCTAGGATAACTGTAACATTCCTCAGTTAATGTGGGGTGATGACTTTAAAAGTTGTTGCCTTGAAGGCTTCATACTCTGACATTCAGCATTTGTTTTATATAATGAAAAAGATATTGTGCCAATGAGTTAATTTCCTATATTTTCTACCTATTACTACAATAAAAAGAACATTTTTATTAAAAAATACTTAATTTAACTTCCTGGGAAAAGAATATGAGAACTAGGATAGATTGTTGATATTTGCTTGTAATAGAAAATATACCTGTGTCCTTACTACATGCATTATAAGAGGAGTTAAGATTCAGCAAATTCTTAATATTTGCCACTGAGTAAGGGAAGTTTCATTCAGAGGTCACACGAGAAGAACTATGTCCTCATCAATTCCCCCATTCCTTTTGCATAGGCTGTACAGGAAATCCTGGACAGGTAGGAATACAAAACAGTTTTTGTATTGGTTTGTAAATGATGATTGCTTGGCCGATGACTATTTTCAGATTAACAAACAAAATCTAAAAATATTCCAAGAAAACTTTAACAAATAATAAAAAAAAGCATGGGCACAGAACTGCATGAAATGAACATTTTCATAATTCTCTTCCACTTTTTAACAAATATTACTCTTCTTCTTACTCCCATGGGTAGAGGAGCATGAAACAGTGACTTGGGTGAACCATGCAGCTCAGAAACCAGGAGATATATTAAAATAACATTTTAACAATAAATAGCATTTTTATTCTCACCGTTAAAAGTATTGACTTCTGAATAACTGATATTCAGAAAGAAAGGATAGGATGAAGCAGTCTCTGCTCAGATGTGACTGGGAACAGCCCCTTCTTAGGTGTTTCACGGTGTGAGTGAAGTAGGCAACATGAAAACCCTTTCTCATGCCCAGTACAACAAAGTGTGCTCAGACTCTAGCCCTGGATTTGTCACAAGAGTTATTACGAACAAGAGCAGACAGAAAAGACTATCTAAAAAAAAACAAAAAAAGGATTTTCAACACAGCTTTTACCCTGATAGTTCTAGTATTAAGATGGTTTTGCATAAAAGGTGGGAAATGGGAAGAAAATGGCTCCTGGGGTTGTGTTACTATGCAATGGCTTTTAGGTTCATATTATTGATTGAAACAATGCATGGAAATTGAGAAGATATTGCTTGCATGGCAATATCACCTCATCTCGTATTTAACAGAGAATGGTGAAAATATTTACTGAAAGAATACAAAAAGATAAGGTGATTTTCTTTTCCATAAGTGAAAAATGCTTTTAAATTAGAATAGACAAACATGGCAAAACTTAATGGAAACATTTTTGTGACTTTGCCTAAATTGAAACTTTCATTAAGTCTGTCATATTTGTAAAAACTGTGAAATACACATCTTGACACAGTAGAATCAATGAGAGAAATTCATCATTCTGTGCTGATCAAAGCACCATGCCGCAAGGTATATATTTATACAATGTGACAGTACAAGCATGGTAATTTTTGTAAATCAAATAGTTATATTCAAACATGCTTGACTCAAACATGTTGCCTCATATCTTTAACACCCACCGGGTTGCCTAAGAGTTTTCCCATTAGAGATAATTATTTATAAAACTTTGTGTGTGTTGAGCATCCAATGTGTAAAAATAGATGCACTAACTGGAAGCAATTCTCCTTTCCATTCAGTTCAATTATTTTGGTTTACATTTGCTATGTTCCAAATGGCCAACATCTTTTTTTCATTAATTAATTAGATTGGTCTTGCTTTTGTTTTCTGTTCTAGCTAAACAAAGTATAAAAAGTTTCCATTGTTGCTGTTGCTGTGTTTCCAAAACATCCTGTGGTATGTCTGATTCCCTATGTATTTGGCTATTTTTCATGCGTTTGCTTTGAATGTTCAGTCCGCGAATCGTGCAATATTCTCTCTGGCATCAATTGTCTGAATTTCTTTCATAGTCTCTCTGTTATTGGTTCAGGGAGTACTCGTTTGATCATGATATTAATATAGATGTCAAATGTGTATATTGCACATACCAGATTTATCTTGCAGAGAATTCTGGGGTAAATATACTTCAGAAGTGTTTACTCTAACTATTGATTTGATTTTCAAAACATATTTCTTTGGCTTTGTTTGTGCCTCTTTTATACTCATGTTCCATAAATATTTTAGTAAATGGTCTTCATTAAGTGAGTAGTTACAACAAGCTAATTTTGATCAGATGCTCTAATAGTCGCCAAAAATATAGTTAATTTATACTCCATCATCAGCCCTCCCTTCTCAATTTACCATTCTTGCTGCTCTAGCTCATGATCCTCTAAGATATTCCCCGCTTATTTCTACTACAATGGAGCGCCTCGTGACCGAAACAGGACCAGGGCAGTGAAGCTAAGCAGACGAGCCAACGTCTGCAGAAACAGATCCTGCTTTGCTGCAGAAATTATCCAGTCAGAAGACAAAGCAGTGGAAAATGTAAATATTCACTCCATGCCATTTGCGAACCATCTGCAGGCCAGTGATTACTCCCTGAAGAAATTAATGTATATTTCAAGACAACAAATATGAGAGATAAATATGATCTGCTAGTACAATTCACAACGGGGGGAATTCAGCAGTGAGAAAAGAGCCAGAATCAGGCTAGGCATCTTGCAAGCTGATTTTTAGCCCTTCAAATAAGGTTTAAATTAGACTTAAGTAGTACATGTACTTT
This sequence comes from Apteryx rowi, assembly GCF_003343035.1. Taxonomy (NCBI): domain Eukaryota; kingdom Metazoa; phylum Chordata; class Aves; order Apterygiformes; family Apterygidae; genus Apteryx; species Apteryx rowi. The sequence goes on from NW_020448730.1 coordinate 1,149,526, forward strand.
CCACCTAGGAGTGGAATTCACATAAACCAAATTAGGAGTTAAATTAACCAATTAATCTGTCAGAATGTTTTTGTGTTCTTCTCTGTAGCACATACATACTGAATGAAAAATACTCTTTCTGCAATGAAAGATGACATTGGGTCTAGAAAATGGGTATGTTTTATAGTATACTTCTGATAGTGTTTACTGAAGCATGCTTATTTTGTTATGGGAAGTAATTTATTACCTGTGTGCATTTTAGGGCATCTTCTTAGCAATGGATTGCAGAGGTATGAAAGCTGGCATCTTCAGACCATAACCAAATAGAGAGTTTTTCAGGAACTGAATGCAAACATCTAAAAAAAATCACTTTCAACAGAAGATGCACTGATAAGATGGAAAAATGGAAAAGAGCTTTAAAATGTTAACAGGGCCACAGCTAACTTTCATAACAACCATTAGGGATTTGAAGTTTTTGTTGGTTGGTTGTGCTTTACATAAAATTGCTTGTCCACAGTAATTTGCCTCAGTTTTGGGGAGAGGATAGCCAACCTCTGGAGTTCCTGCTGCTCAGCATAACACTGTTCTGTGCTCCTAAGCCATACAAACTGAAGCAGGTGACTGCATGTATTGCAGCACTGGAATGTTATTAGTCTAAAATTACTTGCAATAGGCACACACATTCTCAATGTCTACAGAACAAATGTCAGATTGACTTTCTATATGCAAGCTTTTTTGGATTGCTTGAAAATATATACCGCAGACTTTTACTTCAGCTGGAAAATGCTGTTTTCTCTCCAATGCTCCATTACAATGCAACTGCTGGAAAAATAAAAAATAAAAAAGAGCAGGTGAAAAGGCCATGAGAGGTAAATATTAAAGATAAGAATGACATTTCTAATACAATAGGGTAGCTTCCCTGAAGAGCTGTTTCAAGAGTGAAGGTCAGTTTCTGAAAAGCACTTTTCAGAACATTTCGTTTCCAAGAGGACTATGTCAGAATGCAAATGCAGTGATAATGCAGATAGTGTACATCAAAGGTGCTTTTTCTGCCAGCAAGAGGGGATGTTTATGATTTATCACAAACACACAAAAATATTCACCTTTCTGAACACAACTTGGGCTTATTTATTTACTTTTTTGGTGATGTCTCTAGGCAACCTGGGAATGATAACAGGCATTACAATGTTAAATGGCAAGCCGGTAAATTCAGCGTTCAAGGGAGGCAGTGTAGCTGAATCAAAAAAACATTCAGAACAACCTGGAATAGCAGGCCTGGGTACTTAAACCTTTTCCAAAGCACAGTGTCACGTCTGCTCAAAGACAAAGTAAGCTGTGTAGTGATTTTCTTGGGAAAGAAAGAGACAAATGGAGAAAAAAATTTTTTTTCCAGTCTTTGCAGTGAAAACTGTTACCAGATTTCAGACAATATTTTAATCTAATAAAAACTATTATGAAAAAAGGAAGCAACTGTCAATGGTTATGAACAGTTTGTGTGACTGAATTTCTTGGTAGGAGTTGAAGTTTTATTGTTTGAATTAAAACAATAAACTTGTGCACTTAACAACCATATTACTTTTATTCAAACATTATGTAATAAAACCACAAAGCCTAAGGCAAGCTACAGTCTGTCCTCTGATCCTCCTACTTTCTGAAATTTGCTTTTTCAAAATGGAAGATAACTTGCAGCCAGGGCACAATTTTTAACAGGGTTATCAGAGCAAGTCTATGCACATGCTTTAGTTTTGATAATACATGATTAAACCTAATATCTTGCCTTTCCAGATCACTTTCCTTAAAAAAATGTCAGTGCTTTATGAATACTGGGCTCCAACTGTCACTGCTGGTACAGTAGTGCTCATAATGTCCCCCAGCACCCAATGAGAAGAGTAAGTAAAAGCAGCATGAAGAAAGCAAGAAGAGGAGAATCAATGAGATAAGATAATCTCCAAAATGAAAACCTGAGGTGAGGGATTTTAGAACCATATTTTCCGCTGGATACATAGTGGAATCCCCAAGCATGTGTGTTCAGCATGAATCTCACCTCCCAGTTTTACGGACAACAGAATTAATTGTTCTGATATATCAGTTTGTTTTAGTTTTAGTCATGGAAAAGAGATTTGACACTCAGATCTGGAAAATGTTCAAACTGAAGTTATTTGAGTAAGATAGGGAGACTATAGATCACTAGCTTTTTGATTATAGTGCATTTATGTTTCTGTCTACAGTGTTAAACTATTCTCTAGCCAGCTGGACCCAGTCACCTGAGTGTATATAGAGAAAATACAGTAAAAATACACTAGCAGGTGAGTATATAAGGTGTTCAACTTCTAAGGCCTTTAGAACTGCACCCCAAAACTTTCCTGTAACTGAGATGTATAAAAACCACCCTCCTCCCCCAAAGCTGAGGACAGGCAACAGCTTGGAGAAGTTCACTGTGGCCAATGAGAACAATTCCCTAAATGAGTGACCGCTCCACTGCATCAGTGAGGCTCCTCGCTGGGATGACCGTGGGCGTCAGCCACAGATCAGGCTGACTGCCACATCTGGAAGTACCCAGCAGCTGGTGACAGCATGTCCCAGCCACTAATTTACATGAGACGGCTCTGCAGGAGCCATGCCTGAACTGCTCACATGGATCTTGAGATGTTCATTGCTGCCCGTCGACAGGAAGAGACAACTCTTAGCCCGAAGGGCTTGCAGAGATATCACAAACGACGAGTGGGCAAAGTGCTAAAGCTCTTCTTTTTCCCTCTCGACCACGCTTCTTTCTCATGAACACACAATTGATGCTCAGAGGACGTGCCTGTGTCTTGCAATGTAGGAACATGCAGACTAGCTCCGAACGAGCTCCCACAGGATCGGCAGTAGCACAGCCGCGCCGGGCAGCAGCTCACCGGGGTCAACGGGCTATTCTGCCACGCAGAGAGAATTAACTCAGGGTAGCACCACACTAACACTAAGGTGTAAATACAGTAATGTTCCTAGATTTGCCCTTCCTGAAATGTAGGTACAATTCAGCCACAGAAAAATAAATTAGCAACATATGAAACTGCAATATTTGAGTACAACACTAGAAGTGAATGAGTAATTCTGATACATCTTACACTTAATTATGTTGCCATAAAGCTAAATGCTAAATCCTAATAACCGGGACAAATCTTGAAAATTATTCCTGCTGGCAACCTGAAATATTATTTTTATTCTTCACTGATATCCTACCTTCAGGTATATAACTTTCAAGACCTGCTGGAAAATATTTTCAATAAAGCTCACATTTTAAAAATATTTTCCATGGAAATCCATTCTGAGCAATACATCTTAAATGTAATTGTAAAAATCAATCAAAATTTATGTCTCAGTCTACGTTTGCAGGTTCTGTATTGAATTCATGGGGTGTGTGCAAAGAATTATTAATTAACTTTTTTTTAACATATAGTTCATGAATAAGGGATGCACTGCCTGCAAAGCACTGACAGAGCTGGTTAATTGGGGAAATATGCCATTTATATAAATTCATTTCTTAGTTTTATGATGTCTGATAACATTTTTGCACAGAGGAAGATAAAGGAAGAGAAATATAGGTTTACAGTGAAATCTTTCTATCCAGACATTCTGCTAAATTATGGTAACAAATGTTGCTTTCTGAAGAACTAAGGCTCAGTCTTACTTTTCTTATTCATCAGAACAGTTATAATAGAGTTCATGGGAATTTTCCAATTGGCTCAGGCAAAGTACAGGCTGTGACACTTGCCTTTTCACTTGAGTTATTCTTAGGAACAATGAGTGCCATTTAACTCTGTATTACTGTAATCAGTGGTCTCATTGTTAAAGGACCACTGAGTAGAAAAAAGAAAATACTGAGAGTTTTAATGCATTAAAAAGCTATTATCTGAAATAAAAAATAAACAAAAAGCCATTTCAACATTCTCTTACTATATATATCAGGAAGATTTCAAGGATGAACCGAAGTTCACAAAAATTTATACACTGCTCAACGTCAAAACACAAAGAAAAGAAAGTGAACACAATTTCTTTGCCTTCACAAATGTAAATTTTTAACAGGCTTTGTGTGAAAGATATTTGATTGTCCCCACTGTTTGTCTTTAACAAATACCTTTGAATCCAAGCCTGCTCCCATGGAAATCAACAGAAATTTGCCATTGACTCAAATGATGACGACCTAGGTCTTCACTACACAAGTGTCTATAACAGATTGTTTCATATTAATATTTGTTAATGTTTTGTCTACGGACTTTTTGTACTATTGTATAACACTGAATGCTTGGAATTGTCCTCTTTTTCTCTATAGACCCACAACAAATATTCGAAGGATGCAGGTGTCTTGAGAAAAGTGATGATTTCAATTTTAATGCTCTTTAAATTCTGATTTAGAAGAAAATATCTCTTCCCCCCCCCTCCAGATAACTCATGATTTCAATAATTGGTGTTTAGATAAATGACATTAATATTGATTCATGTGATTAATCAATCAGTACTAGCTGAATGCTTTTCCAAAATCACGTCTTAGATCTACTTTTAAAATTTTCTCTCACTTCTGCAATACTGTGTCTGAGGATAAGCACATGCACAGTGATGCTTCTCAAAGTTCCTTCCTTGAATACCTTCTTTTTGTAAATGAACTCAATTAAATTCTGTTTATTAAACACCAAGTTCAATGTCACTACAGAAATGTTACCAAATAACTTTAAAGAAAGCAAATAAGCAATTCTCTAAAGCTCTTGCTGGTCTGAAAATTTTTAGCTAAATCAAGAATCAATCCAGGAATAATCTGAATAACATACATTTTCAGTACATGACTACATATTGCTCTTCATATTCTCGAACCAAAACTAAGATTTCTAGGAAAGTAAGGGTTTACATTTTTTGTTTTTATTTATAAATTTTAACCACAAACAGCATAGCAACAATTTTGCTGAAATCATCCTTATAACCTTTGCTAGCTAATTATTAGTCTGCCGATACACAACCACTGAAGAGCTTAAAATTAATAAAACTCGATTTATGTGCTATCCATTGAGCATTTTGTGAGTTGTGTCCTTTGAACCTATATCCATGCCTTAGAGTTTTAAAAGGTTAGCAACTGGCACATTAATCCAAGCAATATACAGCTCAGTCTACACTTCTTAACATCTGTGTGTCCTCTTGATGACTTCAGGTGCATTCAGGATTTATAGTTGAGAAACAGCCTGGCTGCTTCTACTGTCAGTCTTCATTCATGACTCAAATAATAGGAGGTGTAATAAACAACGTAGATTTATAACTGTGCGCATTAATTATTGTTTCTGAAGGTTTAAGTAATCAGAAGAGGTGATCACTGCTTCTTCTGATTGGGAATTTCCTCTTTTGGTGCCAGACACTACCGAGTTATTCAGCAAGCAGACAACTTTGCTCTTTTCATCAGTGATTCATGAAAGAGTTGACAGCTTGTGTGTTAAGGCAATCTGAGCTTCAGTCTAACAATCTGATTTGTTGGCTCAGTAGATTTAATGCATTTTGATTTTCATGATAAATTCCACGTGAAACCCAATGCCAGCTCCCCTGACAACATCTTTATCAACAAGAAAAAGTTCCTCCTGGTCCAGATGCAAAGAGAAAAGCATAAAACTGAGAACTTTATCAGGAGAAGTTAAAAGCTTGCACAGGTTTCAAATGAATCATTTTTTTAATCCACAGATAATGTAGCATTAAACTTAGAAATGACATTTTGCTTTTGAACAGTCTTTGTTAATTTTAAACAAAGATATTAATTGTATCTTGTTAGGACAACATGTCCTATACAAGAGGAAACAGTAAGTCCTTGCTTTGTGTATACAGGCACTATAATTCCAAAAGGCTGAGACAATTTAATGCTAAACATAAAAAATCAAAAGGGAAGCATAGACTGAAACTACAGATTATACAATAGGTATAAAATAAATGTTAAGTAGAAAACAGATCAATTTCTTGGGGTGAACAATATATCAGATTGTCACCCAAAAAGGATTTTTCACTTTTGCAGCTAGTTCCTAGATTGTTAGGCAAGTTTAAAATCTGAACCTCTTGTCTACTTGCTGAAAGTTCACGCTTTCCTGTTGGGTGTTTCCATGGAATTAGATGATTAATCTTCCTAGAGTTTATAAGAAATGGTTATGTGGTAATTGCAAAGCTTTGTGATATTTTGTCCACATAATCTTGCTTATGTGTCTTGTGCTTGTGAGTTTAGGAAATTCTGGCCATCAGTGTGCCCTTTGATGTGATCTACAATATATCATGCTCTCCCACCCAAGAATGCACTAATGTGGTACAATATCAATTTCTCCTAAATTTCATTGGTAATCTAGGAACTGTTCCTTAGAATCCAGGATTTTTAGGAGTTTTGTTGCCTTTTAACACAAAGCAGAGAGCAGAGTGTCATTTTTTTGCAGATTTCAGAGCAGCATCAATAGGACGGTGAGATAAGCGTCTATTTATTCCTCTCTGGTTTGATACAGACACGGCAGACGGCCTTGAGAAGGATGCAGGTGAATACTGGAAAGACTGGTGTACAACATGCATGTTGTAACAGTTTGAGGCAGATCTTCATTATGTTGCTGGCTTTCCTTGGAGGTTTGAATTTAATGATGCTGTGCACTGAAACTTCTGTGATGAAAATGCCTCAGAGCTCTTGAATCTCAAATGACTCCTGAAGAGAAATAAGATATTGTGCATAGTATTTTTTTTTTTTTAATACCCTATGCCTCTCAGGCTGTCTGTTGGTTATTAATCTGTCAGATCCTCAGGCATTAATTTCAAGGATTTAAGGGAGAAAACTGCAAGAAGTATGACAATGGCAACTTCTTTGTGGCGTCCTAAACCTAGGAAGGGTTTTACTCCTCTTCTCAGGGTATTCTGAAATACAGCATTGACAAAGATAACAGCCATCGATAAGCAAATGCAAAGCAGCTAACTAAGGCTTATTCAGCAGTTGCTTGGAGGTGAAGAATTTAGAACCACCAAACTGAGCTGGTTATTTCAGGTGAACACGGTGAGGAAACAGCAGCTGGATCCCAGAGAATTAGGGCATGTGGCCACCTAGCAGGATGCACAGGAATCTTGAAAACTACAAAATTTGAACAGATCTCAGGAACTAAGGAAGGAAGCTAAAGTCACAGTTCTACATGTAAGGTGGCCAATTAATTTGCATGGACACCCATACTGCTACTCTGAATCGATTATGAACTCTGAAAATTCTTCATGCCTCCTAGGTCTAGCATGGATCCCACTCCTTTCAGAGCCCTGGGATACACATATCAGTAAGAATGAGGATATGTAACAGTAAGAATGATAAGACACTTAGGATAAAGAGATTTAAAGATACTAACAAACACTGGGTATTCAGCTACTACTCAGAGAAAAGGAAGTTTGAAGGACCACACTCAGTTGTTACTTCCCTCCTAAGCAGGGAAGACTTTCTTGGTGCTGGTCCTTTCTTACCACCTGCCCTTAGTATCAGTGATCTCTGGCAACATAATGATACATTTATGAATGTTTTTTAGGAATAAAGTATATCTGAACCAATAAGTAGTGATAGGAAAGAGCACTCCAGTAATCAACAAGACATACAGCTTTCCCCAAGACACATATATTTAGCATGTTTACCCTGTATAGATTTTAAGCCATCATAGGATCTACAGATCCTGAGTCTAAAGATATTAAATACATCATGACACAGCAAAAGCATCTTAACCCCAAACAGACAGTCATTATTGTAACAGTAATTCAATGAATAATGTCAATGGAGAAAATAATTTCTAATAAAAAAAGTTAAATTAATGAGAACAAACTTGAAACTAGAATTCCAGAAACTAGAACAGTGTAATTTTTTTTTTTTAGATGAGGTGATGTTCTAAGGCATGAATCAGACCTGCAGAATTAAAGTTTACTGCCACAAAAGCAGGCTTGGCAATCTTAGGGCTGCAATGTACTCTGGGATATTAAGGTTGCACATGTACTATGCATATCCTCTTGTTCTTCCATCCAAGAATATGTCACAGCCCTAAGAAGCGTAAATAAAACACTCCAAGTCTGCTATAGAAAGCATCGGTATGCCATGAACAGAGTATCAGGCAAATACCTGAGGAAAAACACGTATATCCAGTATTCCTTAAGGGATGTATCAGGGTACATAGCTCACTGCCACAGTGAAAGGAAATAAGGACTCTTTTCTGTCAAAAGATGTTATCATATTTAGGATACTGCTTATGGAAAAATTTCTGGCAATAACCATGATGAAAAATTGTTTGATTCATCTTGATTACTGTCAAGGATTCTTCCATTACATAAACAATACCTCATAGGTATTCAGGCATTTAAAGCTTCAAAACAGCTTTGAGAGCAGACAGCAACTGACTTTGCCGAATGCAAACCCCTCTTGATAGTTATTATTCTAAGAAGCACGTTGCCTCTGTCTTTGCCTGCACAGATTACAAAGTGCATGAGTACTGAAAAAGCCTGAGAAGTTGCTGGGACTGGAGGGGTATGCAAATTTATTCAGACCTTTTTGTATCAGTGGAAAAGCACTTGGGCTAATCCTAGAGATGCGCTTGTTATTCTAAACTCTTTCAAATGTCCTTTTAAAATAGTAATAAGAATGTAACTTGGAATTTAAATAGAGTTATACACATTAAAATATTGCACAAAATTAGTTATATTCTATACGTACTAGGCAATTTTGACTGTGTTCAAAATAAACCAGGCAAAGCTTGCTGAAAATCTAATATCTTTTGGCCATAACAGGGTACTTTTAAGCACCTGCTTTCGGTGAATAACTGAGCTTTTATTTGGGCATCGTATCTGCCCTGTTTTGAGTATTTGGTCTGAAAAAGCAGGCAAATCAACTCACAAGAGAAAAAAGTCACTCTGAGCCCCAAATATTTTTTTGTAACAGCACACAAGATTGGGATGACAGCATTATAAGATTTCACTAATAGACATCATGCCTTAGCAGAGCATAATATAATAAAACATGATTTTCTTACATTTTCTGTATGTTTATATTATTTATACTTTTACATTATTTACTTTAGATTATCTCCTTATATCAGATGTTATATTTTTTCCTGCCAGATGCTTAAAGGTTAAAAAAAGATTTTCATTTCTTTTGATCCCTCTCCTAGGAAAGAAATCTATCAGCTTGTTAGTTTGCTTAGTCCTCCCTGTATAACAAAAAGTCTCACATATGGAACACCCCTTTTTCTTTTCTTACCTCTACTCCTGAGATGCGGTGAGCACCTGCAACTGCTGTTAGCTTCCTTGGGTACTGCAGGTGTTCAGCAGCTCTAAGGATTGAACTTACTGAGATTAAACAAATGTGAGAAGCTCATACTGGATCCATGTGCCTAACAAGAACTGCAAGTCCTGAAACAGAGGGCAGTGAACTTATACTACCAAAAAAATATTTATTTCAAGTGAACACATCAAGAAAGATGTGGCTTTTTAGGAAGATACCTTACTTTCTTTTCTTGAATAGCCCTGTTCACAAGCTCTCATAACATTTCGCAGGCTGAAACTGAATAAAATTTGTTTCTATTCAGGTATGAATCTCAGTCTGATTTCCATGATTATCACTGTCCACTTCAGTCTCACTATACAAATAATATTAACACGTTTTCTGTTAGTCTGATCTCCTGCCCACCAAAGTTCCGTTCTCCCCCTTCCTCCTTATTGTTCTATTCTATTACTTATTTGTTGACCTTTTTTCTGTGCACTGGAAGTTAATTGTGCTTTATATACACTAGAAAATTCTAATAAAAGCACTGCAACTTAGATTTTTTTCTCTTTTTTAATATTGATGCAACATCTGCCAGTTTAAGGAAGCGACCCATTGAGGTAAATGCATCAACAAAGAAGCTTCCCATTCTTGAATTCAGTACTGCCAAGCAGAAACTACGAAGGGAGTTTCAACTCACTTGGGCACCCAATTATTTATGCCCAACACATTTGGGCCAGATCATAGCTTTCTAATATAAACCAGAGATTACAGCACGAAAGCCAGCAGGGCAGCTGGTTCATAAACACTGGAAAATTTCCCAGTCAACTGGAGCACACACAGTTGTTTCTTTCAGCATGACCAGTGACTAAGCATGTCAGGAACTTGCCTGAAGGAAGAAGAGGTTAATACAAAACCACTTGTTGGTGATATTTACTATCTGGCATTAGAAAAGTCCTAGGCTCCTCTAGGTTGCTGCATAAGAAAGCTGGTCCTGATGACTTGGAGGACAGGGAAGTACAAAGATCTCATTTAGCTTAACCACCTCCTCCTGTCTACACTACAGGTTAATTTTCTTTTTAAACTATGCAGAATCTGAATCCAGAAAAGACAAAAGCAAGGCTAGTCTGAAACAGCTGATGCCAGCCACTGGTAAAAATTGAGAAGGTATATGAAACAATGATCTTGCAATTAAAAGAAGAAATTACCAAGAGAAGGGACACTGATACCTAAGTACAATGCCTCAAAAAGAAGAAACATTAAAGCTATTTTAAAACACTAATCACATAATATGGGTCATAAGTTTTATGATAAAATCAGATCTTTATTTAATAACTGACATAAGGAAGCAGTGGTATTTATAAAGGAGCTACAGCTCACCATTTCTCATGATTCACAGAGGCATTCACATTTTTTATTTTTGCAGATATAAACTAAACAGTTACCAAATGCATCAGCATACTTGAGGAATCACTTAAAAATAACAGGAAAAAAGTAAAGAAACAGCAGTATCAGTTCAGAGATTTCAACCTATCTGCAGTTTGCTTCCACTTAAAAACATGACTGTTTCTTCAGAGCAATAACTGCATAGCATCTGGGGGATTTCACGGGATCAAATAACTTCACAAGTCCAGACCAAGCAATGTTGTCCTGTAAAACGATATATGATTGACGTACATAAAAATGTGTTTGACTTAAAAGTTAGTATATGGTAATATGTCCACATTTTCAAATATGAAATTGTAAAACAAAAATATTATCCTTAATTCAAAGGAGGAAAAACACTTATCTAATAACAAAATTACTGGAAGCTTGCTGTGAACAAACAAAACCCCAAACTATATATTTTAAAGTCATTAAGTTAGTTTTGGTACTATCAAGTGATAGCTTACCACCCACCTCATCAATAAAGCTTTTTTTCAGTGAAGAAGAAGCAAGGAAATTAAGGATCAAGTCCTACTCATTTTATGCAGCACATCCAACTACTGAAGCTAATTAACTGACTTTTCAAATGAATAAGGCCAGCTGGATTTGGTCTTCATGTTGCATATGGCTTTTATCATTTCTATTTTTTCTTCCTAAACATATTTTGTGAATCAGCCAGTACAAGATTAAATCTATGGGTATATTACATTTAGAAAAGGTAAATTAGTGCTAAATGCAGCAAGTCTGATCTTCCATCTTGGAAATCATACAAATCTCTATGTGATTTATAGCTGGTTGGCATTTGGGAAAATACATCATTATTTAAATATTTCAGATTGCCTTTCTGTAAAAATACCAGTGAGAACAAAAGCATACATTTACTACAACTCGTTTGTTCCAAATGCACTATGCCAGAGAATAAAGTGAATTTTCACTTATGATAAAACGGAGATGTTAAAATGAAAGATTTATAGTGGAAAAACAGAGCTGTTCACATGAATGGGTTTAAAATTTATTTTAAAATTTTATTTTGACCATGGCCCTGAGCAGAAGCTACAAGACACTACCATTTCCTTCTAACAAATTATAACTTGTCGGAAAAAATATTTACTGGTGCAGAGAAGGTATGATTGTTGCTTCTGAATTAATCACGCCAAGCTCAAAATTAGTGTTAGTAGAAACACTGTAATATATAAATCATTACAGAGTAAATGAAGTAGCAGTTGCTTATTATATCCCAGGTCTCTACTTGTAAAATATATCCAGGCTGTATGTTAGTCAAATGTACCTCAGTCAACCCATACAGTTGGAGAAAGTGCACCCTCTCTCATCATAGATCTTAATTAAGAAACAATAAAAAGAATTCATGAGCATTTTGGACCTAATTCAAAATTTCTTGAAGTACATGTTCTAAAACATATTCTTTGGAAACTCTAGCATGCACATCATAATGTTTGTTTAGAATTTCCAATATTCCTTTAAATTATTAAATCTCTCAATATGTTGTATAAATTGAGTCTTGCTGCCTATTTATTTTTTTACTGTCTATTGACTAGTAATTACCATACAATTAAAAGAACATAAACTTTACTGTTGCCGCTACACTGAAAATAAAAACTTCTGCTGGGCATATGTTTATACTAAAATGAATAAATACTTAAACTTTTGCAAATATGATGAGAATAATAATTCTGCAGCAGAGACTTTTGGCCTGCACAGTAATAAATTGGCTGAAATAGTCTCATTTCACTGATGTAGCCTTTAGGTATCATAAAATATAATGCAAAAATACCTGCTCCTTGAGGTAGCAAAGACGATCCAGAAGTATCAAAACTTCTACACAGGGAGCCAGAACAACCTTTAACTGAAAGATTAGATGCTATTATGATTTTAGGAAAGAGAGCCAACAAACTTCCAAATGGCTACATTTCCACAAAACAATTCCAGGAAGGTCAGTCATTTTCTAGGGGATTTGTTGTACAAATGTCACCTTGCCAATTTTCCCTGTGGGATGAACATCTTCAAAACAGATTATATTAAAGATCAAAAATACATAGAATGTCATAAAGCTAGGAAACTATGTTATTTAGTTGGCTTTGAGGCACTGTCCAACAAGAAAATGATATATGAAGCAGAACAATTTTAAAGAGGGCAATAATGAATTTTAATAAAAAGATTTTTTATGAAATAACTGCATGGAGACCAGTCTAGATTTAAAAGGAGACTAATGTTTCATTTTTCAGGGTAATAGTCCCTCTTGAAAAAGAATCTTCCATGTGTTCTCTTTATTATTTTACTAACACCTAATATAGTTTTGGAATAGGATATGCTCCAAAGTTTGGAGCAGGGGGAGCGGCTTTGTTTTTGAGATTGCATACCACACTGTAAGACAGTCCACCTCCACATAAAACTTAACAGGGCTTTGTTCTAGACTAGCACATATGAACAAGGTAACGGTATTAATCCTATGATTTTTACCATATTAAATGCTTCGAGCTCATTCATTCGGTGCTTGTATTTTTCATAGTAATCCATTATACAGCTGTCTGGGAGCTGCAAGGGATAAAAAAAAAAGATATCAGAATTGTTCCAGTTATTTTTTCAAGGCAATTTTAAAATGAATTTTTTTTTACTAATTGAAAGTCACACTACAAAATGAAATCTGCGTACTGTTTTTGAAATTAGCACTTCCCTAAGGTTTATAATAATTTTCCTACAACAATTTCTCAGTTCTCATTTACAATGCCTGTTCTTCAGGCAGCATTTTACCCTGACATGAAATATTGAAATATATTAATTATTCCAAAAGCTCTAACCATTCTTAAATGAATATTATACACTAAAGTGGAGATAACATTCTCATTTCATTTCCTATATATCTCAACCTGCCCCCCTTCCCCAAAGCCCAAGAGATTTTTCTAAATAGGTGAGGAGTGGAGTCTCATGCCAGAGTAACATGCTTAAGTCAGGACTCCTGGATGGTATTTCGCATTGCAAAACCTGCTGTGAGATTCTGGAAATAATACTTAGTGTCTCTGTGCCTCAAATTACCCACCTTTGAAAGAAAACTTTCCTTACTGACTTTGCACCACTACATGTTCCTCTCTTCTTTTCCAAATTATCTGATGCAATGTTACCACCACTGCCACTATAACTGCAAACACTGTGATTTTGGGCTGAATTTGATGCAAAGGCAATTCAAGAACTTGACAAAACCAAATGCACCTTCCCCTTTCAGCCCTTAGAGGCCACTGTGCCATAGCAGGCAGCTAGAGTTACAACCATCAGTGCTGTTCACAGAGCATGTTCTCTATAGAGCAGCAGGGCCACATTCTCCAGTTCTTAAAAGCTGCAATGTCTCTACCCTTCTGCTATCCACAGTTCTGGATGCTAAAGATGACGGTTCAGCAGGCCACCAAAGGAGCCTGTCAGAGGAGTGGAAGGTGGGTTTGCAGTGTTATGGGCGATGGAGGTGGCTGGGAAGAGCTGAAAGAACCTGATTCACTTTTTCAGAATTTGGCATTTCAAGTATGGCTCCTCTGTGGTGACTGTGGAGAGAGCTAGCCTACAACTCAGCAAAAAAATAATGTTATTGCCAAAACACGAGGAAGGCTAAAGTGTTTAACACATTTTTTGCACATCTATCAGAAAGGTCATCAGAGAGCAGGTGCCTAATCCAATCACAAGTAAAACCAAAGCCTAAAATTGGGAAACAGATTACAGAATATTTGCATAAATTATACATTTTCAAATTGGACAGGTATCATAAGCCAAGAAGAAAATGAAGTAACCTTCAGAACTGTTACTAACTGTCATTAGGAACTTCTGAAAAGCAGTATATGACTAGTAGGTGCATGCCTAACTTTAGAAGTGTAATAAGAAAGGAGTTCATTATAGAGCAGTCAGTTCAAATATAATACACGGAAAAAAAAATAAAACAATTACTCAAAGAATTTAAAAACACTGAATGATAAGCAGATGAGTAATAGTCAACATGAGTCTGTCAAGAACAAATCACACCAAGTCAATCTAGTTTTGCTGTAAGAAGGGAAAAAGGATTCATGATAGGGAAAAACAAAGGTTGTCATACACTTTGAGCTCAGTAAGATTTTTGACACCATTTCACACAACAATTTCACAAGCAAATTTAGGAAACAAGGTGTAGGTTAAAGTATTATAAAGTGAGTGAAAACTGTTTGAATAATTATAACTAAAGAGGAGTTATTAATGAGTCCTTGAATAACTGAAAAGACATATTGAGTGGAGTTCTATTACAAAGTTCAATGTTTTCTTTAAGAACTTAGAACAGAAATCACATTAAGTAAGTCTACAAAAGTGCAACCAGAGGACATTGCTAGAACTTAGAATAATATTCAGAAATTGGAGAATTGCTTGGGAAAAAAGTTTGAAATGCTAAAGGAAAAAGCAGGAGGGACTACACTTGCACAGAAATAATCAGCTGTTCAGGATGAGGAACACCAATGATGATCTGGGCAATATAACAGATCACAAGCTGAGTGAGAGTCAAAGTTGTGCTAATGCAAAAAAAAAGCAATCATCATACTGCGACATGTACAGGAGAACAGCCTGCAAAGCACAGGAAGTAATCCTTCAACTCTGCTTGGCAGTAGTAAAGTTCTAGCTGGAATATTGTATTTTGGGCATCAGATTTCAAAGACAGACATAAACTATCTGAAAGAGCCCTGAGAGAGTAAAACGAATGGTCAGACATCTAGAAAACATGACCTATAAAGAAAGATTGAGAGAACTGGAACTGATTAGGCTAAAGAAGAGAAAACTGAGAGTGGGTATAATAACAGTATTTAAAAGGCTGTCACAAAGGGCAGGGAACTGTTTGTTCTCCATGTCTACAGTGGATAGGTTAAGCATTAACAGGCTTGCGTCACAGAAACAAAAAACAGTCACAGATTTGAAGGAACTTTCTCTTTGTAAGGTTAATTAAAGGCTGGAGGTTGTGGGTCTTCATCAGAGGAAGCTTTAAGAAGATTAGACAAATATTTTTCAGAAGTGAAACAAAAATCTAATTCTGCTTTAAAACAAGGGGATGGGTTAGAGCTTTTGTGGTGTGTCATCCATTTTTTTTTAATCTAGAAAGTACTTTTCCTACTATGGAGGCTTCCATAAGTGATCTGGCAGTACTAATGTACTGACTCATTTGGTCCTGTTGCCATTTTATTTTCATTAAAGCTGTGCAAATATCTGAGCAAGTTTTTTCTCTTCCTCTCCAAAAACCCAAATCAACTAAAATATATTAATTATGAGACAAAAAAATACTTTATTTGACCTCTCCCCTAAGAGGAGAATTCTACTGAGAACTAAAAGGATTTTAGTATAATGGAGTTTTGATATTACAGGTTATTTGGAATTAAAATATAAAGATCTTTATTTGTGAAAATATGAACACAAAACCTTTCTGCTTTTTCATCTTTTGTGTTCTCCCTTTTTCAACATGAAGCATTCAATTAAAACAAAACAAACTGTGAAATGTTTCACAAATAAAAAACTGGGTCAAAAATGTCTCCTGGATGCTGCCATACTCAAGTACTGGGCCCAAATGTCCTTCTTGCTTAACACTGACTGAATGCACCGGCTACTGTGGATAGATTAGGTAATATTCCAAACTGTACCTCAATTACAAGTTTGGTGGGTGACCCAATTCAATACAACAAGTCATCTGAAAAAGAGAGAATGTGTCCATAGAAGAACTTTTTAGAAGAGGGCATGAAAAGGGTAACTGCTACTGATATTCAAGTAAGCTTCAGAATATACAAAGAGGTTTTGGCCAGTATTTCTTTGCAGATCTAGCTACAATGTCGCCTGGGCTTTACTGGATTGTAAGCACAAACACCTCATCCATTTGGACTGTGATGATGGTGTATGCTTTCCTTTAAGCTAATTTTGTTGTGGATTGGTTTGGTGGCTAAAATAGCCAAAACAACAAAAAGGAACTGGAAGGCAGTAAGGTCTCTGCTGTCCTAGCTTTAACTATACCATATGTTGAGGGTGGCACCAAAACTACAGCACAGACCTTACTCACTTGTCACAAACACTATGAGACTGTCAACAGAGCCCTAGGAGCAAATAAGACGTCTGAGCACCCCCGAGTTAGACTCAGTCACATAAACATACTGCTTGAGTACAGGCTGAAAAGAAAACACACAGGCGGAAGGCAGGTGAGAACTGGTAATGTCACACTTAAAACTTTGCCGGAGAGTATTTTTTCAGAGCTATGTCTTTCTCTAGACTAAGAACATTTTGACTGAATGAAATTGTCTTTGTACTGCCCAACACTGCACACTCCCTACACGGCAGAGCCAGAGCCGAAGGATGCTGTTCCACAGGCAGCTCAAGCGGATGTAATTCCTCTTTGCTGCTTAAAAGGGACTGCCATCCCCTGCACTGATCGCACATTTCCGAGTTTCCTCCCCTTTCTTCTACCAGCACTAGCATGAAAACTAGCACCAGTACGAAAAAGTAATAAGGCAACCCTTTTAGTGGCAGCATTGGCTTAGATCAGTTTAAAAAGCTTATGAGACCATACCAGACAGCAACTTCTTACAATTTTCCTCTGACTAAGATAGCTAAAAAAATATTCCTGTTTCTCAGATAATGTAACAGGACTTACATTTATTTAGAACATCATTTAAAATGTTTCAGATGAATGCAATCTTACTATTTATACTGTATCTAATTGATGTAAAAGTCAAATCTCTTCAAATTCCTTCTCAGACTAAAATGTTATACTACAATAACTGTGATAAGTACTTTGTCTGTTTGAAAAACAATTATATTTCAAAACAGTATTGCTGCACATACATGTTATACACTGTAGTACAAGTGTTAGCTGAGCCTTCATGAAATAATCTCCTAACAACTGAACTTTACAGTTTGAGGTGTACACTGTCATTTAAAGATCTGGATACCGAATTCAGAGAAGGCTGGGCATCAAGATACCTCAAGATTATAAGAAATCTCAGTTTAAAAGTAAACTTTCCTTGTCTCTGCAAAAGTTCTCATTTTTTGTTCTAAGGAGAGTTTTATAAATTCAATTTAGTTCATGTCTTAATGCATCATGCAATTGCACTACTGATAGTTTCACAATCCTAAGTGTGTGGCTCTTCAACACTTTTTAAAATAACTGTAAAATTAAGCCCCAGAATATGATTTTTCCTCTTATTTCCCTTCATCTGCCAACTGCATTCTATAATATTCCACCACTTGTTGCTGAGGAGACATTATGAATCAAGTGGCACTCTTTGGCCAGCTAAGAGGCGCACATCTCCTTTTACCTAATGTCATCTTCACTGCCTCACTGAAAAAAGACGCTGTAAAGAATCATCCTGTATTAAACCCTGACCAAAATCATGACTGATTTCTTTTCTTCTTCATTCAACACAACATTGCTCCATAAAGCGAGGTGGCGGAGTTGCTCTTTATGTGCGAGAGCAACTGGAATGTATTGAGCTGTGCCTAGGGATGGATGAAGAGCGAGTCGAGAGCTTATGGGGAAGGAT
>NW_020448730.1:1169932-1226394 GCF_003343035.1 Apteryx rowi
CACAGACGCTTCCATCTGAACATGAGGAAAAACTTTTTCACTGTGAGGGTGACAGAGCACTGGAACAGGTTGCCCAGAGAGGTTGTGGAGTCTCCTTCTCTGGAGATATTCAAAACGCGCCTGGATGCAATCCTGTGCAATGTGCTCTAGGTGACCCTGCTTGAGCAGGGGGGTTGGACTAGATGATCTCCAGAGGTCCCTTCTAACCTCAGCGATTCTGTGATTCTGTGATTCTGTTATTAGAAGTTTCTAGCAGGTATGGAAACAGTATGTCCTATGCAATGAACAAAAGCTTAGAAAGATTCAGGGCTGTTCCCAAAGGACAGGTGACAGTTTTTCTGTGTCACCAATTACAAAACGTATGTTTCTCTCTTCCAGGATAGCCCTGGGATGACTTCCTCTAAGTGCTGTGGTTTGGGAAGATTCAAGAGAGGAGCATTCTAACACATTAGGTCAAGGCGGCATTTTACTACCTTCAAAACAGAACACAGCGCAGGGATGTTTTAAGAGGCATTGGCAAATGTTATTGCCAAAGAAGAGCCGGGGATGCTCCTAAATGCTTTATCACAGCAAAAAAGCCAGTCATACTCCTTTCAGAGTGGCAGCTGTGAGGCCTACCTTTATAATATTTGACTAGCAAAAAAGTAGCTTCTTTTAATGCAATTTAGCAGATAGAAATTAAAAAAAAATCTTTACAGAAACCCACCAAGTCCTCAGGAGACATTTTAGTGGTATTTAGCATTCTTTCAAATGATGTACTCGAAAACAAAATTGATTTAATTAGGTAGTATCTCAAATAGCACATCACACTAAAACTTAAATTATAAATTTGCCAGTAGGAGTTAAGACTCCTACAAAGAATCTATTTCAATTTTTTGAAACTGAGAAATATTACAGATGAATATTTTCAGAATCCTGAATAATATATTCATCCATTTGAATTTAGGAAGTTTAAGAAAGTCTATTTGATTAAAGAGTTGAAGAGATAAGAGCTGAATTTAAACTTAGAAATTCATCATTCAGCTATTCCTGTGGCATAAGCTTAGAGAACGTCATGCTCCTTCAGTCAAAATCACATAAAGTCAGTAAAACAGTAACTCATGTGGAAAACAACTTTTTCTGAAAAAATTAGAAAATATCATATATATTAAAGGTAGAAGAATAAAGATGAGTGTATTACATTAGCATATTCTGACATGGCTGTGGAAACCTTATTAAGCATTTTCTAGGAAGGATGGAACTTCCTAGGTATATTGTTTAAAAAAAAATGAAAAACGTAAGATACATAAAAATAAATAGTTTCATGTTCGGATTTTGGAAGTTCTGTTCAATTTGAAAAAATAAAAAAAGAAGTAATCTGAATTATTGAATGAGAAACTTTTTAGAGATGCACCAAAATCCCATCCTTTAAAATTTCTGTGGAACTTAAATGATTTCCCTATGTAGCTTCCTAAATACCATAATGAAGCTTATTCTGATAAGCTCCATAAAGACAGAGGCCTTTTATTTTGTCCCAGGCTCACTATTCATTTAATTGCAATGCTGCTTGTCAATGATGTGTACAGAGGACAGTGTCTCCTAATTGCATGCTTTAAAACGATGAAGAAACACAAGATATTCTGTGCAACATACTTTGACATAGATGCGTTCAAGTTCAATGAATCTGAAGATCATTAGAACATCTGAAGAAATTTTATTAAATGCATACCATATCAAATGCATATCCATACCAGAAACCTACAGATAGTCAGCTCATCTTCCTTGTTCATCTTTATACCCAAAGAGCTGCAGCTACTGTAAGACCAAACTAAGAAAGATATGTGATAAATCACAAACAATAGTTGTATGGGTAGCACAGATGTGGAAATGGGAGGTAATATCCTCAAGGACTACTCACCAGTACATGAACAGATCATGGTTAGAGAATTAGCAGGACAGCTCATGACACAAGGATGAACTGAGAGCCACCATGGAGGGACAGAGCCTCCACCAACATGTTCCTCAGAGAGACCACAAAATTCTTAAAGCCTTGTCAGATGACCTATATTTTTTTTCTGCAAAGGGGGAAAATACGATCTTACAGCTGAATCCCAAGAACGCACATAAGGAGTTTCCAAACACTTTCCTAGCCACTCTTAGTGAAGCTATCGGAAAGATACAGTTACAACACGGCATTTTCACAGAACAGTAACGCGATCAGGACATCCAGTTCTCTTAGGAGTTTCTGGAAGTCCCATCTTTAAATTCTTGGCTGTACAGTATTTTAGTTTAAGTGTTTCCATCTAATATCATAAACTATGTCTGCTGAAAATTTATTCAGGACAGAGCCCAATATGTTAAATATAGATTTAGCTAACATGAATAACCGGCTCATCTTAAAATATGAGAAGGCATCTCTTCGATCCATGTTCAATATGCCATCTGAGCAATTATGAAAAGGAAATGCATATATTAAAATTGCAGTTCTAAAATAGTGAGAAATCATGAGAAACTTGGAATACACATACACATTTATGCTCCAAGTGTAAAAATACTTTTTTTTAAATTAACATATCCTTATTTTATTTTACAAAATCAACAGAATTAATTGTTTTATTAGTATCTTATAAAAAACACGATTGACTTAATTAGTTAATAATAATAGCTCTGAAAGATCACTTGGCTCAGTTATTTGATTTGCAGGCTTTAAATGTATGCTAATGTTACTATTATGTGTTTGCTTCATCAAAATGAAGTCACATATGCATGTTCTTTTACTAGTTTTCTTAAAAAGAATCACTGCTTTAAAGAAAGTCACTACTGCATATAAAATGTATCAGATATACACATTAGCTATACAGAAAGTGTCCAAAGACATCAGAAAATAATTTACATAATTTTGTCTGACAAAAATAACCAATCAGTGTATTTTACACAAATTCTGATTTCAGTATTATCCACCAGTTTTACTATTCAAAATTAAATACTCTGGAGTTACTATAGGAAAAGGATTAGCTTATTAATGAATGACATGTAATCATTTCAGAGATTCTTATAAAAATATAAGCCAAAATGTATATATAATTATAAATCATATGTATAAAAATATAAACCAAAAAGTCCTGGTTATAGTAGAGAAAGAAAGTACTAACACATTTGTTTAATTGAATATACTTATGAATACATAACCTTTGTAAAACATATAGAATGATAGTACTTAACTAACTAAATTTAATAACTAAATTTAGCCAAACAGCTAAATCAAGGCTTCGGAATACTTTTTGGACTAACGTTGCTAGACATAATATATCAAATATCAAAGTTGTTTAAATTACTGAAGAAGATGACGATAAATGAGCTTGTTACAGGACATCAGTTTTCTGTATATGCCTCTTACTGGATTACTAATTTAAGTGCTGTTGTGATAGGTACAGCAACTCATGGAAATGTCTAGTGCTCTTATTGATCCACTGGTTTAGACCTGATAGCTGTAAATCTGTGTGGGATGCTCCACCTAAAGCACAGGATCAGAAGAAAACAAATGGGCAGCAGCTGTTTTTAAGAAGTCTGGTCAAGGTTAGAGGAAACATGGATTGTGGAAACTCAGCACTGACCATCTGTTTATTGTTGCAGATCTTATCTTGGGTTGTTATATGGGGCACCAGTCAAATAAATGACTTTCTCAGGGGGAAGACCCCAGCAATTTCAGGTTATGTGCAAACACTTGACTGTTCAGAACTGAAAAACACCATTCACAGGAGACTTGAAGAGAAGCTAAGTTAACCAAAACCAAATAAATCTGCAAAGACACACTCAGTGTCTGGCATGTAAACTTCTAATTGTACGTGAATGCTTAAGGTGACCCTACCTCTGAAACTGCTATTGTATCTCCCCAGCACACATCTACATCTGAAAGGGTTAAGTGATTTGTGAAGTATTTTGACTAAGTAACTACCTTATATGTTATTAGCCCATAAAGGTAACCATAGTGTGAGTTGAGCACAAGACGAAATCAAAGTGACTAATAGCTTTTCTTTGTGGATGTCAGAAGTGTTTCCAACTCTGTATATCTTCTTGCAATCAGATGTGGCATTAAATAGCATTCTATCCTTATTTCCAGACCTTACTTTAAATGAATCCTGGCCAGCAGCTGTTTGTTAAACACCTCCACCCACTGAGGATCTCACTTATTAACAGAAATGTCACCCCAGCTGGATCTGTGGATCTCAATCAAGCCTGTCAGCCACACATCCAGGCCTTAACCTTGTAAGTACTTTCTCCCTTAACTCACCTTAGAGTCAGGCCCTATAAAAGACCTTTTGCTGATTTATCTCACTAAGTACAGGACACAAGGGAATTTAACAAAAGGGTTTTTTTTTTTCCTTCAAAGATGCTAGAAATTCATTAAAAGTCTGTATAAACTAATTTATACAAGTATTTAAAATATTTTGCTGTGGCAAACTTTATCACAGCAATGCCACTTGTAGCACTTCTTGTCTTAATCAGTAGCTAAACGCATTATTAAAAAGGCTTCTTTTTAAATCAGTCTGCAAGCAGGCTGTAAGCAGAGTTGAAATACACTCTGCTGAAGAGCTGCAGCAAGAGGAAGGAACTATTTCTGTCTGAAAGAAGCAAGACTAACAGCGTAAGAGCGGACAACTCTAGGAGAAAGAACAATAATAAACACTTCCTTCGCTCAAGGTGAGAGTCTCACATGCATGTTAAAGTAGAAGATCACTTCAGCAGGTAAAACAGTGAATACCAAAGCAAAAGAAATCTTCTAATAGAAATAACTTCTCCCATATCTAAGCAACGCTGAATGCTTTGCCCATACAACATGGTGTGTGTAAGAACAGAATGAACTATGACAAAGTAAACAACCTGGAATAAAATACTGCCTCAGGGTGTACTACACTGATTACTGAAGCCCTGTGCTGGCATCCATGGCCCACACAGTAATTCCATTAGTTCTGGAGCTAGAAGCAGTATAAACATACCAAGGAAGCATCAAGTTCCCGCTAAAAGAGTCCTCTCTGCCCTCCTAAAATGAGAATATTTTGCCATACATTCAATAGTCATGGTGTATGAGTCAGTTTTACTACTGAGGTGGAGGAATGCGTGAAAAGAATGGTTTTGTACCAAAAAGGCAGAAAAAAAAAATTTACATCTCACTGCTTAATCTGGAGTTGACAGGCTCTTCCATATTGAAAAGAAACACCATGGAGGAAATTATTTTGGCTAAGATAATGGGACACTTCAATCCCTGAACAGTCACTTGTAACAATGAATGGCCCAGGTGATTGATAAATGCTTTTTTCTTGGTAGAAGAAGCTATTTTGCCTCATTCTAACTTACTCCTGATTGACAATCTTTTCATAATGGGCCTGGTTCTAATTTCAAATAAGGAAAGAGGCTCCAATCTTCATGCCAGTCTCACAAAGGAAAGAGGAAGAAGGGTTTGCTCATATGAAGAGCTGGCAGGATTAAACAATCTATCTTTATTGAAAAACTACAGCACAAATCAACTTACTTTTGGGGATATTTATATCTCATTAAGATTCTTCATTAGTTTCATATTTAGCACAAGACATTGATTTACATACATCAGTATCAATGCAGGTTAGGTGTTTCACGCACTTACACCCTTTATCCTGCCTCCTTATTTGTTCAGACTGGAAAACTCTTGGATTGCGCCACGGCTACCCCTTGATCAGGAACAGAGACACTGTTTTGTATAAAGGAAGTAGCTGTTCCGCTTGCTGTGAATCAGCAGTTTGGAGGGAAGTTTATGTCCCATAGCTTAGATTCAGTCACAGTGATCAAAACCATCCATGACTGTAACATACATGCCAAGCTACCAAGTTCTGGCAGTGATGTGCTGTTTGTTTTCCTAAAAACTTAGTGTCATTATCTCTTACTTTTCAATATATTTATTATCAGGCAGAGATTAAACTCACTTTCAATTTTCTGATAAGCATAGCCAAAGATCTGCATTAATATTTTATATGACCCAAAGCTTTCTGGCATATCATTTCTTTTTAATATACAGCATTTTTTATTTGTAAAACAGAGACCCATGTGAAAATTTCTTGTCACTGTCCTCTGTGGTTGTATTACACTGTGTTCCTTGCTTTCCCTAATCTTCTTTTTTCTGTAGTGGATATTTTATTTATCTCCATATTTGGGAAAATATTAACAGAACACTTGCAATTTTACTAAGGTTTACTTAGTTGTTTTTTATCATAATCTAAATAATTTTATGCATGAAGACAATGGGTGCCTCCTTTTTTGTGAACAACAGGCATGTTTTTGGTTATTCTGTAAGTATCATTCATATATGCTTCCCCTCTACTTATATTCTTCCCCAGGCATCCACTTTTGGCCACAGTCGGAGACAGAGTAGATATTTGGTCTATGCAGTACAGCTGCTCTTTTGTTCATTTTTAAAAACAGAGCTAGAAACAAATTCTGCACAAATGTCTCTGATTTTTGTTGTCTTTTAGAGCAAGTGTTCAAGCTTCATCACATTTTTAACTATGTAAGTGTTTTTCTTTTTTTTCTGAAGAAAGGAATTTAACACATTCTCCAATATTGTGTAGATATTGTGCTGACTCCACCACGAAAACTGCAATGTCAGAACCACTGTGGAGGGAGCAATAACAACTTTCCTCAAACTAATATCAAAACAGCACTGTTCTTATTTTGCTGCAGATTTGCATATAGCTGGGAAATAAAAAATAATGTTGTTTAGATCAGCATAAACTTCAGTCTTCAGTATGTAACCAGCTGTACATGAAGATGAGGAGAAATATAAGCAAATAAATGAGCATGTACTTGAATCAGATCTTTAGCTTCCACACAAAAACATGTGCAGCTTGAATCAGTGTTGACAGACCTGTTTTTCTTAAGGCTACTTGCATTTGTCCAGACCCTTTCTGGCAAAAGGCAGCACTTCTAAAATCAGACATATTGACACAAAGTTTCTACGCTCACTGGTTTTTAAGAAAAGACTGTACAACTGCTGGAAGTCCTACCAGCAGAGTTTTATCAATAATTTAGTAAACTGATCATTGTACAAACAATACACTACTGCTTTTTGATGAACATACAAATAATTAGGCAGATATCATTTTGGCAGCTACTCTCACTTGATGTAAGTGCATGATGTTAGTGCCTATTTATATAGAAAAGCAAACAGATAGCTTAGTTTGCAAACAGAATCAAATATAATCTCTTTAAAACAAAGAGTGAAAATTCAGCCACAAGACTTTTCTTCATGCTGTAAGCATGATTCCAGTATCATTTGCATTTATTCAGTTATTTATTTGTTTTGCATTTTTTCTCCTAGTTCATGCTTTGATGTGATTAGCAAATTTAAAATGATTTGACATTTCAACTACAGATTTTAAGCACTGCTTTACCAGACACTACAATATTCAACTTAAATATTTAGCATACTTGCCAATCTTACTTTTGGTATCATTTGTACTAAGTTTTTAAATAATGTACATAATATCCTCTAGCATCTCCATTTCACAAAACGTTCTCACAGAGCTGTTGTGGTTTTGAGATTCACACAGTCCTATCCCATGCCTAATGTTATGTTGCCATCTGTTGACCAATTTAACAGTTGTACTGTAAAATACTACGGTACTCAAGACAAGACACTCAAGAACATAAAAAATCTCTGAAAGATTTTTTAAGTTTAAATGTCAGATTTGTGTTAACTTTTTCTTGATATAGGAAAGTTATTTAAAAATCCTAAAATTTATACCTAACACTTACTAATTTAAAGAAAACAGTATCAGGCCCTTCACAGGCAGAGGCTGCACCAGAGATCTTAAAAGGCTACCTAATGAGCCTTAGTCTAAAGGCTAAAATAAAAAGCAAAAGCCTTTGTAACAAAATTGTAAGAGAAACATTCTGCATGGATGGAATTGTCTATCTTGCTATAATGTTATATTTTTCAATTTCAGAAAGACCTCCAAACAAGAGATCAAGAAAATATTGCTGCAGAAAAAATGAAAATAAAAAGGGGTCAAAGCATTTACTATGTGATTCATTATTCATTTTTTTGGACTTCTTTAAACTGAAAAATAACAACATGTTTGCATTAGATAGTATTTCAGCTGGATTTAAAAGGAGGCAAGTTACTTTTATCAAGATGTATTGTATCAGCACAGGCAAGGAATTCTTCATGCATGCTTGACTCAGCATGTAAAAAAAGCTGTATTTAACTCTAAATGACAGCATGTGTAAAATTGAGTATCTAGTGGGGGGGGTTTTTTGTTTTTTTTTTTTTTGCTCAAAGGAGATTTGTAGGACTAACTTCACACCATACACAAAAAAGGATTGATATAAGGTCATTAGAGTACTGTAATTTTAAAACAGTATCTTTTAAAGATGTTAAAAGTGGAAGTCAATTTCCTACAAAATGAAACAATACAGTTTTGATAATTTTTAATACATAAAAATATGGATTGGCTCTATTAATATAACAAAAATTAAAGTATTTTGTATTTATGTAGCAATATACAAACTAAAACAACTCAATGGTTCAGACATATATAGCAACACTGTGGTGCTGACATTAAGAATTTACATGGATGTAAGAATTTACATGCACTCTCTCTATTTAGTGACTCACCTCTGAATCATCTAGTTCCAGTTTTTTCAAAGACTTTCTTACATAGTCTAAGAAGGAGGATGACTTGGAGAAAATTTTTCCAACATGTCGATCACTGCAAATATAGCATTGAGATGCATACTTTTATACTTCCAACAACAAAAAATTATATATTTTTAATTTGGGGCAAATAAATCCATTGGGCAGCTACTACTGTTAGGTTAGTAACAAATTTTCCTTTTTCCACTCTTATCCTAAAATGAAACAAGCTAGCTAACACCAAAAAAAGTTTTGAAATACAGCAACCGTACAGTTGTATGAGTTATAGTATAGTTATTATTTTACCTAAAATTGAGTTAAAAATATTTGTTTCTCCCCTAAGATTTTTATTTCCTTGTATGAACAACAAAATTCTTATTTCCACTGACTGATATTTCCTTCTATAATTCTATAGTACTTCTATAGTTTACTATAATACTTATTTTTAATATAATCATTTTATAATTATATAATATATTGTTAATAATATGGTATAGTTTATAGTTATTTGCAATATAATTATTTTATAAATAATAATTTACTATAATTTACTATAATTTAATTACTATGAACCAGTGGACTGAGCAAATGTTGAGTTGGAGTAAAATTTCGCTATCACTTGGTACCTTGTTTTTTAATCCTCCCTTATGGATAACACAGTTGTTATTTCACTAGGTGATGTCAAAATTTTCCCTGTTTGTAACTTAGTGGCCTGCTTTTGAAGCCAGCTAAAAATATTGGTAGTTTCAGGCAAAGTGTTACAATAATGCACAAAAACTTAAAAGCCATTTAGGGAGATGTAATCCTAATAGGTCACTTACATTGGATCTCTTCTCTGTGTTTAGAATATATTGGAGAAATTACATGCAAAGTGTTTGTTAGTCTGAATTCACTTTCTTGACTGTCTCCTAATGTAATTCCTTTTCCAGCTTTGCAGTGCAGGAGTTAAGTTTTCAGCTACAGTAGCCACTGATGAGTATGCAGTCCAATTACTTAAGAAAAATATTTTTCCCATGAAATACTAGATAGCAATATTTTCTTTTAAAACTTTTCCCCTCTTAATTCTTAATAAAAACCCTTTCCACTTATTTAAGGATCAGAATTTACATCTACTGAGGTCAACACACAGACCTCTCTCAGTTGCAGTTCTAATGCTTTTTAGCTGCTGGGCATCCCTACCCATTGAGAATTATCAGTCACACTTATTTTTAAAGAGAAAAGAATTTTCATAGTCAGATTGAATATCCCGATACATTTAAACATTTGGGCTGATGCAGCCTGAAAATCAGTAAAGGTTATGCTGTTATAATATTCTTTGGAAACATGCAACTGCCCTACCAATCAGAAGGAACAGGAACAAAGCTATAAAATACATTTACTAGATTTATTAGATTACTAGATTTACCAGATTTATGCTGTACACAAGTAGTTTAAAAAAGAGAATGGATTCTTAAAGATTCAAGGTCTTACAGTTCATTCTCTTAATTGTTTTAATCTGTTTCTTACGTGTTACTCAGTCAGGTACTTGACATCTCAAAAGTGCAAAACAATCTCGCAAGGCTTCAGAACAATAAAGCTGTTCAACTGCAATCAGCTGCTCTCGTTGTTCAACTGCAACTGGTGTCAGCTCCCATTAGTGGGCTTGAAAGTAGGCCTGCACTGCTTCCATTTCCAAAGTATAACCTTAATTACTTCCAAATTAGACTTCCTTTAACAAATAAAACATACTATCATCTGTCTCAAGTTTTATACAACTTAGTAACTGTGGTTTCATGTGTTATATCTTCTACGTAATTTTCAAATAAACAAAAGAAGTATTTCTTCTTTCAGGAGTTTGACCTTTGACCAAACTAATCCTCCAGAAGAGTACAGTACGGATGTCAGGATGTTCTCAATGCTAACTGTTTCACTCTTCAAATCCCATCCTACCAGGGCACAGTACTTGCTAACATAGACACAGGCAGTGAGTCGCCCTTTACAGCCATGCTAGCCTTTGGGATTTCAACGATTTTTCTCAGCACAAATGGAAATGACCTTTTGCCTTCTGCAGTATTAAAAGCTGCCTGGATTCTGCAAAACAGGGTAGCCTAGGACTGTATACACTTTTTAGTGAATTTGCTATTGGTTCTCTGGGGAATGTATGTTTTCTCCATGCATCCAGTAACAAGAAAGACCTATTTCAGCTCTCGGTAAAGGAAGGACAAAAGATTTGTGATGTGGATTTAGAATGAAAAATGCATACTGCGTTTTAATATCCATATGTATAGTCTGATGACACTGGTTCTGACA
Source organism: Apteryx rowi (assembly GCF_003343035.1). Taxonomy (NCBI): domain Eukaryota; kingdom Metazoa; phylum Chordata; class Aves; order Apterygiformes; family Apterygidae; genus Apteryx; species Apteryx rowi. Next base: position 1,180,866 of record NW_020448730.1, read on the forward strand.
CCCTTCCTCTTTTAAGAAATAATTTCTCTTCAGAGTAGAGGTGGCAGAGAATCAGATTAGGTCAGTATCTGTGAATTCAGAGCTTCCTACCTTTTGGCGACACCATAAATTTCTTCTATAATAACCTGAAGAACAGCTCGATAAAACAATGATTTTGTAGGCAGCTGCAAAAAAATACAACAGCAAGGATTTAAAGTCGGCAATGAAATTAAGACCAGAGTAACAAAAACAGTATCGACTTCCTTAACTAATTCTTGGCTTGTATTCTCTCAAATCAGTTATAACAACCTTAAGAAGAGAAGAATTTACTAATGTCCTTGCATCAAAATTACATTTTTGGTCAGATTATAATACAACCATGACTGTGAGGAAAAAACAAACCCAAACTCTGAAGTAAAAGTTCAAAGGTAAAAAGTTGGCAGAGGGAAAAAGAACAGAGAAAAAAAGCACTCGATCCATATTCTACTATCTAAAATCTAACAATTTAAATACCTGAAACTGTTTTAAAGATAAAGGACTAACTCCCTAGTTGAATTGTCATACAGTGTAGTCTGAACCACGCAGAAAGTGCTATGCTCATAAAAATAATACAATAAAAACTTCACATCTTTGTATATGAAAGATCTGCTTACATAAAAAAAAGTTAATGCTAATTAAAAAAATCATGGCAAAATGTGTCTACAGTGAAAGACTACTGGGGTCAGTGGGCTCAATGTATGGGAATAGGAGGTCTCTCAACCTTGCCTTTTACATATTTGCACAGTTGGTGTACACCATTTGGAAAGGATAACTTGCACAACAATAATGTAAGGTACTCACAGCAAAAAAATATGCAGAGATAAAAAAATGAGGATGATGATGTTTCTTCTAAATGCAAGCTTTTGTAATAACAATTTCTATTTTTACATTAGTTGACATAAAACTTGGATAGAGTGTTCCAAATGAGGGATATCAGAAAGACATTTGGACTAAATTTATATATTTGGTGAAAGACCACATAAAGAAGGTAGGAAGAGTAGTTTAGTGTCTGAAAATTTTCAGGTGTACATTCATATTTGTGCAGAACATAAGCAGCATCTGAATATACAGAAGTAGATCACTCACACTAAGATTGCTCAGTTATATGGAAAGCTGTTTTTTTTTCACTCTGTCAAAAAAGCTAAGATTCACTAAGTACAGTTAGAGCAATAAAAATGCAATTTCATGATGACATACGATATCTATCAGGATTTGATGGACCCTATACTACTGCTTTAAATTTCAGAAATTCTCAAGTTCAATATAAGGTCACGGGCTAACAACCACTCAAAGGAGAAAAACAGATTTTATCTTGTAGGGTTAAAGTAAACAACATTACTTACCATTTGGCCAACCGCAACTCGCTCCAAAGCCTTTAGGAGAAAAGGAATTAAATTGCTGATATATTTATTCTTTATCAGAACATTTTATAAACATATTGTATAAAAGTCAAAGGATATGACATTTTAAAAGATTAATGGTGAGACATAACATGAACTTGCACGCTTTAAGTGTTAAGACCTTTAGGGACTCATAATCAGCTCACTTCTGTTATTTTGGTTTATTTATAGGAGAAGCAATAACAATCAACTGAATTGTAATAGGTGTAAGCAAAATTTGTGTCTTTTTCTTAGCATTCTAAGAAAATTTAAGAGAATTACTTTTTGTGAAAGTGCTAAGAAGAAATGTATTTTCTTGAGTCTGTTCCTACAGAAATATAAGCAATTCACTTTGATGATTCAACTGTTTTAAAGTAAAAATTAGTTCAATGTATAATGTTTTAAAATGTTTTTAGTCCCTAGTATACGCCTAAGTTGAACTTCCTTATGTAAAGCTAAATAAAGTAAAAACTTAAGAGGAATTGCAGTTAAAGGATGTGCATTATCTCTCACAATAGTCTTCACACCATAAATTCTGATGTAGGTATGAGTGTACTAGATTTTTATGATCCATAGTGACAAAGAATTACAAATATTAGAAGAGTGGAAGATTTTTCTACAGCTGGAAAGAGATTGTACCTATAGAAATTTCAACTGAAAATTAAACATCATAGTAGAAATGAAGATAAAAATTCAACAAGTTACCTGGCAGTACAACAAATCAGATAACATAAAATTAGATAAATAGGGCTGCTTGTCTCTGAATCACCTTCCCCTTTTCCTTCCCCTAGTTTTAGTACCGCTCTTGTATTTCAGACTGTTCTTCAAACACAGTCCAGTTGCAGTGCCTCTGTTCATGACTTTAGCTGAGTTATCAGATTTGACTTACTCTGTATAAACTATAACTACCACACCAGCATATATCTGCGACTGCTTATAAGATGGATATGGGTTCTAATATGTTCTGGAAGGGTTCTGAAACCTCATCCAGACCCTTTGGTCCTTGGCATTTCAGTCAATTTGAACAAACATATGTAATAATGATGAGTATATTATCACTGTTCAGCAGATTCAGTTTCCCCTAGCCAGCCCTTCACCATAGGAAGAATAGTGCCTAGCTGCACTGCACTGTCTCCCTTTACTTGTACCTAGCAGAAGGTGAGAAAAATCCTAGTCATGAGAAAAGCATAGAGAAAATTAACATAATAACAGTAGAAGCAACTAGTGACACAGGAAATCTTTTTGCCTTTTGTGAAAATTTAAAAGAAAGATTTATTATGAAGAATATATTTAACTGTGAAATTTCTATGATTTCTGTGAAATCTAACAGATATATAAGGTATGATCAGTACTCTCTACTGGTGGTCATTTGTTGATAAAAATTTCTCTTTCTATCTTTGTTGAAAGACAGCCTACACTTTTCCTTTCAAAAAGAAAGGGAATGGGAAAGGAAATAGCAAGGTGTCAGGTGAGCAAGAACTGGATATTGCATGATATTGATGAGAAAAAAAAGGCAAGTCCCTTTTAGAAAGCTTTTTTGTGATAAATTTTTTCTTGTATCTTGTCAAGGGAAATGCACTTAAGTCTTACAAAATACTAAATAATTGTCCTGACATACTTCCTTCTGATAGCATTCAATTATCATGCTAGCTCAAGTTTATATAACTTCGACACTTTAGTCTATGCTGGGTCTTTAGCCTACACAGGTTGGGTTCTCAATAGGGGAAGTACAGAGCTTGCAGCTCAGACTAGCCAAAACTTGTTGTCGTTCATCTTGATACTAGAAAATAGAAATCCATAGAGGAAAGGGATCTTGGTCTTCCAACCTAAATAATGGCTAAAATTTTTGATATATATCTGTTCTTTCAAATTAGACACCAGTTCATCATCCTGTCTTGGATAAGGTTGGGTCTTCAAAAGCATTTCATCTCTTGATGCAATGTTAAAAAGATGTTTCCAGGCTCTTAAACTGCACAGCTTTTAGTGTTCCTCTAGTTTTTTTAAATAGGCAGTTTTGTTTTGGTCTTAAACAGTCAAAATATTCAATATTATGAATCATAAAAGTGTTGGGGGAGTCACTGATTGCAATCCTTCAACAATTACCTAGTTCCCACTAAGTCCTTAGCCAGGAACTATCACCCTGAGGAGTTACCTTGTTTAAGTTTCAATAAAGGTTTGGCCATTCTGTCCACTCTTAAAATACATTTCTGTCAACACTCAGTTTCTCATGCCTTCAGCAACTTTAAAATATATAAAGCTGGAAAGTCAATACTATTTTTTCTTACTTACAATTTATCGTGCTTACAATATTAATGACATTATTCTGTAGAGTCTTAGATTTAAGTCATGGCTCTAGGATTAGAAGCCAAAAACAACTAATTCTGTAACATCTGGATAAAGCTCTCAGTAGGAAAAAGAAAAGAAGGGGAATCATACCAAGCATGCTGACATTCTAGCATTGCGACCACAGCACCAGCCCTCATCCTTCAAGTACTGACACATGGGAAATCCCCACACTTCCTCTGTGCAATCTGCAAAATGGAAAAAAATAATAGGTGTAACTTTCACAAGCTCTTTTTCTCTTATTTACAGAGTAAGCAGTATACTGAGTAGTTAAAATATGGTAGCAGAAAAGCTTAACTGCTTTCCTAGTCCAATAACAAAGAGCATATTAGAGTTATAAAAAAGGTATTTTCTCCATAACAGATGTTTTTGGTTTATGCACAATTTCTTGTAATTTCACAGTTTCCAAAACTATTCTAACAAAGTGAATTTTACAAAAAATTAACCGAAAATTGTTTTTAAGGGACAAGAAAAGAGTTTGCAATTAATCATGGCACCCAATGCCATAACATGAGTCACAAGATGCAAGCCAGGCAGCCTTTCAGTGTAGCAGGATTTCTGTAACACTTCTTGTTAGATTCTTCTTCTATCATAAACAACTTTTAAACATCAGACAGAACAATGTCTATTTGTTTATTCCAGTACTGAAGGTTTTTGCTTCGCTGCTAGACAGCATGTTTGTTTTCCAGAAAAGAACAGCTGCAAAGGCTCTTGATGTTTCTTCAAAACACGAAGAAGCATTTGTATCAGTTTCTTTCAGTCTCATTAATATTTTGAGTAACAACAAAACTCTTAATACTTAACAATAATGCAAATGCGCGACGACTAAATTACAATGAGTGCTTCATAGATGTTCATAATACCCAGTTTTATATGTACAAGACATCTACAATATTTTGAATGTTTATTAGTGTATTTGTCAATTGATTGTTTAGAGCACTGAATAATTACTACTTTCTTTAAAAGAAGAGATTGGATAGGATCTTGGCTTTTTAGCATAGAAAGAGGACTCGGGCATATTTAAAGATAAATCAACGTAATGGGGTTAAAAAAAGGACAGCAGAAATACCACTTGTCAAATTTATTAAAAGTCTGGGATACAATCACATAAGCAGATTTCATTTTGTGAAAGCTAAGCAAAGAAATAAAGGGAAATAAGAAACTTTAAAGGATACAACCCTTCTCTCCTATAGTGAAAGCTCTCAGTTTTCTAGTAGCAGTCCATAGTCTTTGTTGATCTCTAGAGAATAACAGCAAGTAAGTAATCTTCTGCAGGCAGCCTCACACTTTGCTATCCTTCTGGCCCTGAGAAATGTCAGAGGCTCTTACAGTCTATAGGAATATTGGTTTGAGGACCATGGTTTAAGAGTATGAGGTTAATTCTGGATAATTAAAAGAAGAAAAAAGGAAGTTCTTTCAGACGTTAAGATGAACTTTGACAAAATACATTGCAACTGGCTTCAGCTCACTAGGAATGCACAAGAATTCAAAAGAGCATCATGAGAAGATAAAAAACATTAGTTAACTTCAAGTCTAATTACTGAATACATGCGGTAAAAATCTGATGATAAGATGCTATTAAATATATTTTCTGCCAAGCAAACAATGATTACCATGGCTCCCATTATATAGTTTGCATTTATATGCCTAATACATACATTTAAATATTACAAAACAAAAATTAGCAAATTCAGTTCAAAAGCTGAAATCATCAATCTTTTTAAGTGTTCCCTTCTAATTTGCACCCTCCCCTCTAGGCAAACTCATCATCCATTCATGATAAAATTGCTACCCACTGAGCTACAATCTCAATAATCGTGCACTGTACCCATGCCTAAATCTGAAGCATTTATGACATCTTTAAAAAAGACAACCAGGCAAAGCACCATCTTCATTTAAATTATTAAATTATTCATTCATTTAAATTATTAAAATTGTAAAGCAGGAGAAAAGGCGTTAGAATTTGTTGGGTATCTCCCAAGCTTGCCTACATATCTACTATACAGCCTTCTCAGAGTTTTGTTTATTCTTCCATATCCTGTGCATTGTCAAGCAAGTGCTGATTAAAAAATATTTGTAAGATAAATATATTGTTACTAAATTTATACATTTAGCAGCTAGATTTTAAAAACCTGGAAATGCTTTTTAGTGCCTGTGTGTAAGTTCAGATACACTTAATATTACATAGCTCACAAATTACCGTATTGTGCTTTTATGTGACATTATTTTTCCCTGCAAAATTGCAATTAAAGCTGGGTAGTGTAGTTTAGGTCATTTGAAAATATGCTCCTTATAGTTATTTCAATAGTTTTGTTTCTTTTTAATATTTACTGCCAAATGATCTTTATAAAATATGTAATTATGGCATGACCCCAACTAGTAGCACAGCAACTGTTCTAACATTCAAGCAACGTTTTAAGTATGGGTATACTATGGAAGATTTCACAGCAAGCAGCTGAAGTCATCTATGGTGCATTAAGCAACTAAGAAATCATGTTACAATTCAACATAAAGGAACCAATCAGTCAGAATTCTCCTTTCCATGAAAGGTTAAAAAAAATGTAACTCTAGATAATCATTCAATGAACTGAACTGAAACTGTACTAGGGTATAATCCTAGAACCTGCTAACCTATAAGCTAACCTCTTACCAGAAACTAGATCACCCCTTTAATAAAAGGAATGGCTGCAAGTATTGCACAAAAAGAAACCACTGCAAAAAAATAAAAAAGAAAAAAACAGTTCTGTTATGTTCCAGTTCACAAAATCTTTAAAAACCACAATATAATTTTAATGTGAATCATTTATAGAGAAAGAGAACACAGGAAACACGGTAGAATTAAAGTAGCATCATGAACAACATTTAAAGTTGTATCCTAATTCAGCTTTGTGGAACAGGATGCTTCATTGGAGACCTATACAAATAGAATTCTGATTGAGGTAGTTTAAAGATACTTGCTGTTATTTCTCACTGTCCCCACAAATTGGATACATCTGGTAGAAGCAAGGAAATACACTCATCAAAATTGCCCAGTAACACACAGCCCAGAAAGTCAAAGCACAGACTACAGAGAAACATATAATGCTGAATAAAGCAGAAAAAAATCAGTTCCAGCCAATTGTCACAGAGCAAAATTCCTATTATTTCTATTTGACCGAGTTTAGTAACGTTCATAGTTTCATGGAAGAGTTGCTGTTAGGTATATATTTGAACAAACTAATCCTGTCCATACAATTCTTTTCTGAGAGCAAAGAATATTTTTCTAATAGCCATAACAACTCCCCACCCAAAAAAGAGGCACTTTAATAGGAACCTTCCAAGTTTTCACCACTTTCTTCCATTATACCTTTTTTCATGTCTTTTAAAAAACCTAGAAACTCTATGGATCTTAAAACATCAGTGAGAGAATCCCTTTCAATATCAGTGTATTTTAAGCAATCCCTCATTTGATTAACTAAGTCTTGTGACCACAAGGATTTCTCAGGATTAACCCTTTAGTAGCTGATTTGTCACACTCCTCTAAAAGGCATAAACGCAATAGATTTTGAAGAGAATATACTATTTGGAGAAACTGTCTTGACTATGGTTTATTATATACTTGAAAAATTGCGGAGGAGATTAAACATATTTGGAAACAAGTGCAAACATACCCAGGTGCCCGCCACAACTGACAAATATTAATTGAATTTTTCATTCCACACTGTCTATCAGAGGGGAACACAAAGTCTCAGGTCTATATTGGTAGCACATTTCAAATACAAGTAAATACAAAGTCTCATATTTTATTATCAACTGAACAAGAAGGAAAAAAACAGTTAAGACTACATTTTCTATAAAGTATGTCAGATTTCCTCTTTCCACTTCTTCTGAGAACCCAATGCTACCAATGTATCTTAATATTATTTTGTCAGAATGAAATTTTAATTTGTTAATTCGCTCTTGGAAGTCATATGTTATTTTCTGTCCTCTGATTATTTACACCTTGTTTTATGACCTTCTATAAATTGCTGATAAGTTTTGTAGAAAAACTGGACTTTAGCCATTTGGTATAATTTTTGTAATACTACAATAGCAGTCACACATAATACTTGTAGTACCTGTATTATTTTGAGCTTTACATGTAAAGGACTTTTTTTGCCTTTTATTTAACTTCCAAATGAAAAAAAACATCAATGCATACAGGACAACTGGTATACCAAAAAGATTAAACTGAGTAGCAAGAAAGCACAAATCACAACAAAAATCTGTGTTGTATTATTTTATAATTAGATCAACTACAACTTCTTTCACCATGATTTAATTCTGTCTTGATACAGAGAAAAGCTTCAGGCACACCTTACTGTTGTTTTCATCCTATTCATAGATCCATTAATACTGCTCTTTGGTTAGTAGTGTGTAACAGAAACTTACTGAAAGAGTTGTTTGACTAACAACACAGTTAAGCGTAGGGAGGAAACAGGATTCCCAAAGCATAGCACACCGAGTGTTCTTTATTTATACTCCCTTTTATGGTAGTTATAAACATTTGGCAGTACAAATATGATAAAAGGATTTTACTGACTAATTCTTCTGTATGTGCACAGTGGTTTCCAAGAAAGTCTGAGAGAAAGGGCCAAGCTTCTCTACTCTAATATTAGATCCTAAATAGACCTTCAACTCTAAGCAGAATACTACCATTTCTAGTGTGCTAAAATTTAAAATGCTTTGCACAACTTTGCAGTATATAATCTCTATGAAACATCAGGACCAATGGGTTTTATGTCACCATACAAAAAAGCTTAGGTAGGGTTCCATGTGGTCCTGTAGTTTCCTGCTTTATCTATTTTTGTTAACATTTATGAAAATGTATTTGCATTTATCTGAAGGCTTTCCATCTTTTTACCTTCTTGCAATTCTTGCAACTGTTCCAAACTGCAATTCCCAATGTAACAACTAATTTGTATGTTTCATGACAGACCTTCTGGAAGAGAATCCTTCATACCAAGTTAACGTCATCCCCTGATGTAAACTAATTTTTATGGTATTTCTGTCTACATTATAGTTTATTGAACACTACGTGTTAAAACACTTAGTTTTTAACACATGGCAGAAACAATCCATATTTTGTCACAAATCAATGCCTGTCCCAATGGTCAGTGAATAATTTATGAAAGACAAATCAGGGTTTTGTTTCAATTTTTGGTACTGTATAGATTATTATAATGTCTGCTCTGAAATACTGATTCTCTTCCTCTGCTCTTTAATACCAAAGTAACACAAAAATGTTATGGTAATTGGCAAAGTACTATAAAATAGAGGATTCTGGTCTTCATGAAATGTATGTTAGCTTTCTGTTCTATTTTTAAGATTTTAAGATCTTCTAATATACACATGACTAGAACAGATGAAATTTATTTTCTAGTGATGAAGTCCATCAGTTTGTAAATAGTATGTCACAAAAAGAAGGCAGAAATACCCTGCCTGTACAGGCTGAAGTTCCCACTCTACTCAGCATTGTATTTTGTTTCAGAAATATTTTCCTTACAAAAACAACCATTGCCTATTTCATTCTAAACTTTATCTTTAATTAGACAATTTGTTCCTGACGTGTTGTGAAACGCCAGTCTCTTAAAGTGTTTTGGCATGAGAATATAACTTCAAAAGAAAGAGAGCTGATTCTGATTTAGCACTGTCATGCCAGTTGCAAAACCACAGCTAGTATTGTATGAAACCACTCACAGAATAGCTTTTAGTCACATAGTTCCCTTAAAAATAATCTTTAAGACTGAAATCTGTTTCTGCATTGAATTTCACCTTTCATCATTTTCACCACTTATTTTAACATCCATCTTTTAAAAACAGTCTATGTGTTCTCAGTAGTTCCTAATAATATAGTTCAGTGAATTAACACTGCAGTACAATCTGTTCAGCTCTAAATGCTTAAACACATCTTTGTCTCTCACCACCTAAAAACTGCACTGGATAAAACCATCTACATATACATCTATTTATGAAGCGTGACCAATACTAGTTGTAAAATACTGCATGTAGCAATGCAATCAGTTAATGTAGGAGAAGTACTCCTAAAAAAAAAAAATCCATTTTTATATTTTCTTATCTATTTATATTACATTAAAAGAGTCACATCTTTTACTCAATCATATTATTTTGATATTAACATCTATTTCAGTCAATTTCTTCCCAATGCCTTAGCGTCCCACCTTTGTTCATTCTCACAATCCTTGTCCCCAACTTACCAGTATTATTACAGTATAAAGTATAATTCCCCAATTTGCATCTCTGTGACTGTATATGAATTACGTATTTAAGATGCTTTATTCACAGCTTAGATTCACAGAGCTGTTTTGCAAAGATTTTCTTGGGTTTTTTTTTCATTTTTTCAGTCTTAAGCACACGGAACCTGGAGTTCAGATACTTATTAATTGCACTTTGATTGCATTTTTGTACTCCACATCCAATGCACTTGAGTGTCTATCATCTTCTTCTGTGATCATGAAATAAAAAGAAAAAACAGATGAAACTAAAAGAAAGGCAAGAATATGTGCAGGCTCCATTTCTAACCACTCCTGGGAAGCTACAGGGTATTCAAGGCAAAAATAAAAGAAGTGCCAAGCCTACGGAAAAAGCACAACTGACTGAAGATCAGACACAGCTATCAGTGTGAGAGAACTGCACAAAGACTGCCAAGCACATTGAAAAATCTCTGTATTAATCACTAAACTTATTGGCCAACATTGTTTAGGCATTCTTGCCAAAGACAGAGAAGAGCAACATGATACAGCACCTAAAATCTGTACACAACTGAATCCACAAGGCATCAGTTATTTAATTCAAAGAGCAAATACCTGGGAGGTAACAACCACAGGAATCCTGTCCTTGCTTGGGTGGTTCCTGACATAGTAATGGCCACAATACATGGGACTAAATTATCCCTTATCCCTCATTCCTAATTATCCCCTACCATCATTCCCATTTTAGGATTTGAAGTTGTTAGAAAATCAATGTATCCTTATGAATTTATGGTAAATGGTCGAATTGTATCACTATCTGTATAAAAACCTGTGATTTAAAAGGCCCTAGGAGGATTTCCTTCTGTGTAACAAGAGCCTTCTTTCTTCAAAGGAGTGTAGCCAGCACTCCTAGAAGTGTATGTTCAAAGAAAATAAAAGCAGGGGTCATTTGACAACTGTACATGGCATTGTTTTCCATTTCCCTTCCTCTAATTTTTTGCTCTCCTTCTTCATTTTACTTTAATAATCAGATTCTTTTTGTATCTAATACTCTGAACACAATAACACATGATTAATAGAAGCATATAACTGAAAATTAAAAGGAAACTTCGAAGGAAAACAGCAAGTGAAAGCTGAATAAATGGTAACTTATAGTTTTATGTTGTTACAGTCACTTCAATAGGGGCCACATTAAGGCAGGAGGAATCCCCTTCTTCTGGAGTTTGTATGACTTGGAAGTGCCTTAAATAAGTTACAGTCTAGACCAATAAAAGAAGCAGAGTGAGGATGGAGATGATGAGCTCAGATTCTGAAAGTAGCTCAGTGAGGAAGAAGCTTGGTCTCCCAGAGGAAAACAGAGTTCATCCCAATACTGCCAACAAACCCAGGAGCTGCCATAAAAGATGTGTAACACGTGACAGGAGATTAAAACAAATTCTTTGCTAACGCTGTATTAAAATATTGCTTATTAGAACTGTTACCTAATTCTAGGAAGTTACTACTAGTCATATTAGAAAACAGCAACACCGAACTAACATTTTCTAATACTGGGGTGCACTCTAACTCCATCTCAAACACCCAATGAGCAAGTAATACCTACAGAGGTTGATTTTGACTTACACACAATATATTAAATATTAAACCATCTTCACACATATGAAGATTCAATAGACAACAGTTGTTTTCCAAAGGCACAAACCACAAAATATTTACTAGTAAAACAACATTCTCTTCATATACTCAAAACTGCAAATATAGTATTAAAAATGAAAGCCTGCCATTTACAAATCCATTTCAAAATGACAATAAAACCCAGAGATTTTCACTAAAATATAAATATACAAAGTAAAATGGACACCAACTTCATATCATGACAAATTTTACATTTTTGCCAAATGGCACTTACTATCATATTAAACGGAAAGGAAGATGAACACTAATTTTTAAGTTAAACTATCTTGAAAAAAAAATCATCTTTTTCCATAAATATGGTAAATGTATAAACTCTCTTAAAGGGGAAAAACAGAATTGAGTTATAGGATACAAAACCCATAAAATACCCTAAAAAAGTACAAGCTAGAGAAAGAATATTTTTCTATAAATTCTTTATACTGTAATCAAATACTTTTCCCAATTTTCTTATCTATAAAAATGTACGTTGCAAAGCATTAATAAACTATTATTTCCAGTTGGACAATGGATAATTCTGCAGTTGCTTCTAATAAACTCCAAAACAAAGGGAGATGAATTTCAGCACTGGGGAAGGCTTGTCTACCTTTTCTATTTAGAGAAAATTCCCACTGAAGCCAATTACCACCTTTTCATAATACCAGACATCTCTCATAGCATTCCATTAGTGAGGCGTGATATAAATTTAAGAAAGTAAAAGAATTTATACCCTAAATCAGACATCTCATTTGCAAAGTAGGAGAGAGAGGTATAATATATGTGTAGAGATACTAGGTAGCCATCTTTATATAACTTCTAATGTAATCAGCAACATTAAAAGAACTATGTATTATACCTCCTACTTCTATTTTTCCTCATCCTGGCTGTTATTAGTTGGCAAATTTATGACTTATCTTAGCAGAAAAGGATTTTCAATAACAAACACGAGCTATGCCTAAGAAAGAACTTTAGGAGCGGATATGCGATTATTACAATGCATCCACCAGGAGTCTTCTGCATGACAAGCCCTGTAACATCCAGATTGGAATTATCACTCAAAGGTCACGTTGTACATTAGATTTTTCTTACTAAACTGTTGAAATAACAATATTGAATGCATAGTACTATGCTTACAAGAAGCTTTGCTGAAGTTATTTAAATACTATAAATTGAGCAGCCTACTTATATGCCGTAGACTGAAGAATCAGAGTATAGTTGTATTTTTATGTTGATAGTATTCTACAAAGGTGTGCAAAAATGCAATGTAAGCCTTATAAGGATCAGTCACTGTCACTAAAAGAGTAAAATATAGTGGAAACTATATTTAAAAATGGGAAGAAGTTTTCTGAAGTTCTACTTTAAAAATAACCTTATCTTTCAGAAGAAGGCTTTCTATGTTTTATTTTAAAGATTTTTTTTTATTTGTTTTTCCTTGTCAAATATGACAATGTGTTTATTTGACTAGTTGGTTTATAGAATGCACAATATAAGAGATTTTTATGTTGACATAATGCAAAATCTTCTGTTTTAAAAAAAGTAAGTAGACAATTATTTGATTGCTTGATAATTTTTTTTCAAAAGACTATTATTACATTACTACATACGTTACTGCAATAAATGATATATCAAATATGTGTAGCTCATAATTTTGATGATGTTTTGTTTCCAGAGAGATTCATATTTGAGTCTTAATGACTGCTAGAGAAGCACGCATTAGATCACATTACATAAGCTCTTTGCTCTTGACAAACAAAGGCTGTTCATAGTATGTGCACTGGCAAATAGTCTATTCTTATAAAACTCCGTGAAGGATTTAAACTATTCAGACTAAAATATATAGCGACATTCTACCTCAACAACAGTTTTATAAACATTGCCATGAAAATAAGAAAGTAACCTTGCCTCGCAAAGATTTCTAGTCTTGGTAATTCCTTTGCCTCAATATGATTACTCTTATTGCAGTTGATCTACGTATCAGTCATTATTTCAAAAAAAGTGTTTTTATTTCTTCTCAACTATGTAATTTTTATTATCTCCTGAACAATTTGACTCCACTTCAGAGTAAGAAATGGCCAGTGTTTTATTCTGAAACTCTTTCAGAGAGCATAAACTCTCTGAAAGCACAAATCTGTGTTCCACACAGTGACAGAAGAAAAAGTTATTAACAGATAACTTTCTTGGGTCAGTAGTGTAAATGGCACAGGCAGACAGAAAGCATTTTTTTTGAATGGTTATAACAGTAAAACAGTTATAACGGTTATAACAGTTCTTTTAATAATAATTTGTATAGGTCTCCAATTTTCTTTAATTTCAATCTGAGATCTTTTTGACCTTTTGCAGATATCTGAATGTCTACAGAATTTCTTATAAATAGACAGTAGTTATATGACTAACAGGTGATAAAGGTATAAAGGAGTGCCCAAGGAAACAAAGCACAGAAGAAAACCTAAATGCAATTCTTAAGCTGCAGCCCTACTTTATGAAAGGGTCTCATCAGATGAGATATCTGAAACTAAAGTATCCCTTGAAGAGGTTATAGAAAAACAAAAATAATAAACATTAAAATAATGCCATGGCCATATGGCATTCATCCAAAAATTCTAAAAAAATGCAAGGATGAAATTGCTGAAATGTGGTGTTCAACTTCTGGATTAAAATGCTATGGTTCTAGAGACCTGAAAAGCAAGTAACATAATATTAATGTTTATGAAGAGCTCAAGGGGACATCTGAGGAGCTTCCAACCAGCAAGCCTCACAATTAGAAGTGGAGGAAGTATTTAAAAAAATAGTCATTGGTTACATGAGCAAATATGACATATTTGGGAAGAGTCTACGTGACTTTCTTAATGGGAATTTGTATCTCACAGACATATTCAGAGAGGAGAGAAGTCACCAGCAGAAGCCTAAGGAGACTTATGCTGGGACCCAGGTTGTTGATCAAATTCATAAATGACCTGGAAAAGTTAATGAATAGTAGGACAAAGTTTGCTGATGATCTTAAGGGTAATAAAAATTAGAGCCAACCATGAAGAACTGAAAAAAGATTTTATATACTGTGTGATAGCATATGACATGGCATATGAAATTAAATGTAGATGAAAGTGATCCAAAGTCAGAAAAATATTAACTTCACAAATACAATGAAGAGTTTTGAATTGATAGCTGATTGATAGTTCTATGAAAACATTTGCTCAATACTAAGAAGAGGTTAAAAAAAAAAAAAAACTTAGTAAGAATTACTAAGAAAAAAACCCCAAAACACTATTATGCCACTATATAAATCCATGCTGCACCTCAATTTTGAATACTGTGCTTGGATTTCTTTTTCTCATCTTGGATAAGATATAATACCACTAGAAAAAAAAATACAAAGAGAAACAGGATTATCACAGGTAAGGAACATTTTAATACCAGGAGCAAGTAATATGAAAAAATTAAAGCTGTAAAAGAGTCAGTGGGTGAATGAAAAGTCTATAGAATCAGAAAGGGATTGAGAAAATAAATAGGGAATAAATGGGCACTGCCTTTTACGTACAAAATTAAGAGGTATCAAAAGAAACATGCAATTAGCAGGCCTAAAAAAAGCAAAAGGAAATGCTTTCTCATACAACATTCAGTTAAGCCGTGCTATTCCCTACTGTAGCATACTATAGATGCTAAAAGTTAACATATGTTCAAAAGTAACCTGACAAATTCAAGGAATAAAAATCCATCAAGGGTTATTAAATGCAAAGGTAACACTTTTGTTCCAAGAAGTCCACGAGCCAAAACATGCTGGAAGCAAATAGAGCATTGTGGGGAAGTATTGCTACATACTACCTTTCATTTTATACTCTTCCTTAGGCATCTGCTATTGTCCTCTACTGAAGACAGGATATGGGGTTACAGGAACCTTTGATGTGAACAGATTCCGTGATTTTTATGTCACTTGATGGATGCTGAAGCCTACATTTATACAGGCTGTATGTTTACTCTGTATCTCCATTCTATTTTGTTATCAAAATATTGTTTTATATAATAATGAATTAGCCTTCTTTCATACACTGTCTGCCACAGCTGTCAAAAAAGACCTGAGAATGTGATATAAGTAATGGAGATATTCAAACTACAATCTAAAGTCTTTCTGACTTACAAATTGTAGCAGACAGTATGAAACCAAGGTAATACATTAACATATGAAATGGTATTTTGATAGCAAAACAAAGTATTACAAATATTCAATACCTGTAGTAGCGAAGAAAACAGATTACTTGGCAAAATTGTCATCTATTTCAAGTATTTTAGAATCTTGTAAATCTCATAATTTAATGAGAGATTTTGTAAATCTCATTAGAGATTTTGTTTTGTAACATCTCATGAACATTTAACACCTGAAAGTTTGGTGCTCAGTGGATTTATGCCAGCTTATACTAGTCAAAGATCTGATTCATAATGTGTTTCAATCATAGAAATAACATGGAAACTGTCACTTAACTTTTTCATCCCTTGAATAGGTTTCCTTAATATTAATGAATTATAGCAAATCAGTATTCAACAGTGTTAAACTTGGATCATAACAAAGGGGCCATTATTTATCCTCAGTAATTCTGAAATCCTAGAGGTTCCATATTACAAAGTGATACTAAAATCTTATATGCATTTTCCAGTGCTAGGGAAAAGACGGAATAATTATTGATTAAAGATTACTTAAAATGAGTAATTCCAAATAATGATATGAAAAAAATTCTTGATAGTATCTCTGAGTTTGTAATTAAATGGACTAATATCCTTAGATTTCATTATTCCTTTCCCTAACATTTTCAGTGGAAAGTAGCCTTTATTACCCTATTCAAAATATTTTATGCACCACCAACGTTGTCTCTCTGTATACATTGCCAAACACATCCAAGACAGTACTGAAACACAAATAACAAAACCTGTTTTAGGTCTTTCATAGTATTCACTGACACAGTAATATCTAGGTCTATATCTAAAGTTCTGAAGAAACAAGAAGAACTAACTAGACTGCAGTTTTCCTTTGCAATAGGTAAAGACTATTGTTGGTTGGGTGTGTATTTTTCTTAAAAAATCCTATCACTATATGCACTCTTTTTCTGGGGAAAAAAAAAAAAGTTCCTCCATTTTAATTCAAATAATTTTCAAAACTCAAACCTAAGGTATGCTTTAGTTATCACATATACCTTGGTTTATCACAGAAACCTTGACTTTCTCCATCACACTCTCTTAGCATACACACACACACACACACGCGCACACACACAATTATGAGATAATTTCAGGATTTAAAATATTTTTGTTATGTTTATTCATGAAAATATATTTCTGCATTTTACATAGGTAATTCAGTCATTTACTGGCTGTACAATTTAACAAGTTAATATTTTCTTCAAGTTCAAAATTTTTTCAGGATAAATTTTAATAAAAAACATCTGGGTTTTTAGTCACTAGTTAGGTGTGTTACAAATTGATGGAAAGGTGCACTGTGTAGCAATATCTAAAGATGGCTTGGAAAAGAAATGAAGCTCTTTGATCTTTTGCTTGGAAGTGTTTTCCTATGTTGCCATGGTATCAGTGATAGATATTTTAACACACTGGCTGTGATTGCACACATTTTGAAAAAATAGCTAAGCAACATACAAGTTATCTGTACTCTAATACTTCTAAAACAGTGACTAATCTTTCCATATTTCAGTGGAATGGGGTAATATGAAGCCATTATGTTTGTGTAAGGAGACCTTCAGAAAATTCGGTTTTGAAGTTTTTGTCCTCTGAATCCAGCTGATATCAAAAACCTTTTCAGTTTTCACAAACTCATTAAACTTCTGAAAATGAATCAAGACTATCCTTTGTAGCCCTTTTAGTTCCCTTGAGTAGCTTTTAAAAGTTAGATCCTAACAAATACAGCCAAAGTTTATATTCACCTTACTTAAGAGTCCTGAGACTCTTGCTCTCTTGCAAAAAGTTTGCTGATTACATAAACCCTAAATGAGTTCATTTTGATGCTAACTATACCCATAATGACACATGCTCTGAAAAAAGGTTTCTTGTACTTTCTCCTAACTTCTTTCAGAATGCCTTAGAGACAAGCTACTTCTCACAACTTTCAGTAAGCCTCTAGAATTTATCTGCTTAGCATATATTTTTCCTTCATACAGCAGGGACCTACTGTTGCAAATCCTTGCAAAAGCTAGAGTTCCCAATTTGCAGTACTCCTGCTAATCTCACAAAATGTTTTTGATCATATTGTTATCATTGAAACTACTTATACAACTACATCTTTAAAGTTTGAGGCCTTATTTCAAATGATGAAATACTTATAAATAAGTATTTATTTTTAATTATTATTTTTAAATTAATATTTTAATTTTAATGATTTAATAATTTAATTAAATATATTAATTTTATACTATTTATATATTATTTTATATACAGTATATATAATATATATGTTTTAAATATATATAGTTATATATATAACGATAATAGTAATTTAATTGTTAACTATTAAGTATTTATAAGTAAATCCTTAGCTATAATAATATTCACGTGTTTTTCCTCAAAACAGAGTATATCATATTGAACAATTCCATGACTTTCTAGATTAGTACTGACATGTTTGGGGATATGGAGAATGGGAGAAAGAGAATTAGGAAGACAAACACTTTTTGAAAAAATCTGTAATTCACCTTTACTGCCTTTTAAAGATAATCATTGTCCAGCTGCCCCAGAAATGAACTTGTTGCATGTTGGATAAGGCAGCTCCCCAAAAGCCTAAGATCAGCAGCTGAACAGAGGCACAGAGTTTGTTTCAACCAGAAGATCATTAGCAAACTGAAATGTAAATAAGTTTATGTAAAAAGTCTCTAATAAAATTCTTACTACTATGAAGTAATTGATTATCAGACATAGTAACAGTGAAGAAAACTCCCAAAGGAATCAATTAATGGCTAAGTGCATTTTATCCACAGAAGAATCTGTTTAAATGGCCAACTCTCCTTAAAGCCAAAGTTAAACTACTTCGAATTTTCCACGAGTTGTCATAATACTCCTTATTAACTGATATTTAGTATTTGGTTCTACTTATGACAACAGCAGTAAAATTTAAAGACAGGTGTTAAAATTCACGGTTTCAACTATTTTTAATTCGATAGAAAACTGAGATTACACAGCACCACTTGGTTGTTGTAGTTACTAACAAATCAAAACAAAGGCCTTCATGATCATAACTGACAGTTCAAAATTCTTTCCAGCATAATTGAAGATGGAGTCCTATTACCAAAATTTTCAGACAAATTTAGCTTATTTATAGACACCTAGAAGGACATCCCGTACTGACTTCAAGATTCAAGACTGTGAGTATCGGCACCTACTTTCATCAAAAGCGCTCCCAAAGTAGTGTCGTAGTGTGACCAACGACAAAGTGAATCATGCAATTTTACATCATCTTTGCTATTTTTAGAATGTAAGAGAAATAATGTAAGTAATTATTCCTTACAGTCAGTTCCTCACAGATGCAAAAAAACCCCCCTTGCACTAATCAAGGCAACCCAATAGCCTGCCAAAAACAGTGTAATGTTTTGTTGACATTTTGTCAACTCACTACCTCAGACCTATAACTGCTACAACAGGCATCAAAAAGATAAATTCTCATCCCATGAATATGAGTAAATCCATTAATATGAGGTGAAAAAGTAATTTTTCACTGGCCTCAAACAAGACAAACTTTAGTATTAAACAGAATATAACTGCCAAACAACATACAGCCCAACCATCTCAAATTATGGCAACCACCAGTCCACAGCAGCTTTTGTGTGGGCTCGCACATCTGCTTTAACTAGACTTATGACAACAGCCATCTGCATTTATATTTGGGGAAAAAAAAAAAAAAAGGAAGAAAGAAAGATGGGAAAATGTGTTACCAAGGCAAGCAGACCCTTGAACTGGACCTGACTTAACCTTCTCCTTAAGAGTAAGCATCTCAAGATGACAGAAAGGCTTTTAAACTGGGCAAAGAGTTGATATAAACATAAAACAGAACAATTACATTTTTAAAACAGAGAAGTCTCAAAGCTACTAAGTCAAGATAAAATGGGAATAAAATGCTTTATAAGGGAACTTCCCACTGTGTCCCTGCAGGCAACTCTTGCGTACAGGACCGATTTCAACCAATTAAGTGACTTTCTGCCTTTCAGCAAATTCTGCACAATTCTCTCTCGCTCTTAGAAAGTTCTTCTGCCTGCCCCAACAGAGAACTATCTGCAAGTCTGCATCCTAATACTCTAAGTAGTCTCTCCACTTAAGGCTTCCACAGTTCTCTCCAATCTCAGGTTGATGACTACATTAGTTCATAGTTTCACTGACCCAGGTGGCAGAATCTGAGAAGCACTAACTACAGTAGAGGAAGATTGGGTCAGGGACCACACATGCCAACGGGAAGTACACAAATACACAAAATGTGGCCAGATAGGATTAATTTCAGGAAGATAAGGGAACTGGCTGGTGTCACATGAAGGCCACACTCAAGCATCTTTGAAAGGTCACATCCATCAAAAGAGGTCCCTGATGACTGGAAAAAGGCAAACATCACACCCATCTTCCTTTTAAGCTCTGTCACCAAGAAGAATATGGAGCACATCCTCCTGAAAACCATATCAAGGCATATGAAGAACAAGGAGATTGAGAAAAATTAGCAAGGACTTACCAGGGACTGACCAATCTTACTGCTTTCTGTGATGCAGTGACTGGCTCCATGAACTAGGGAAGTGCAGTAGATGTAGCTTACTATGACTTTAGCAAGGCTTTCAGCAAGGTTTCCCATAGTATCTTTACAGCTAAATTGGTGAGATACGCTTCAGACAGGCAGACTATAAGGTGGGTAGAAAACTGGCAGGACTGTTTGGCTCAACAGTGTAGCCTGCAGATTAAGGCAAGGGATTACTCCCCTCTATTTAGGACTTGTGAAACTGCATGTGGAGTGCTATTTTTGAGCTCTCCAGCACAAGACACTGACTTACTGGAGCAAGTCCAGTGGGGCCAAGAAGATTACAGGGCTGAAGAGAAGGTCAACAAGGGATCTAACAGCTGTCTTCAGCTAACATTCAGCAAGTTTCAAATAGATACGAGGAAAAAATTTTTCACAGCGAGGCTAGTCAAACATTGGAATGGGCTTCCCAGAGAGGCTGTTGAATCTCCAGCCTTGGAGATATTCAGTACTCAGTTGGACAAGACCCTGAAGAACGTGATCTAAGCTGGCTCTGCTTTGAGCAGGGAGCTCAACCAGATGACTTCCAGTGGCCCCTTCCAACTTAGAATTAATCCATGATGATTCTGTGATATGGTCCATTTTAGAAGCAGTATCAAACTTCACTTGCCTAGGACAGCTGCAAGTAGAATTAATTTGTTTCTTGTACAGAGTGAAATGTTAGATCTGTACCATCTGATTAGTTATGGAGTCAATGATCCCCTACAATGCTTAGCCAGTCTGAAATTCATGCATAGGAAATGTAGGCACAAGCAATAGTCCTGTTTATTTCCCACTCTCTCTTTGAAAAATTTTTAGCTCTTGTGTATTGTTGATCCTTGTGCTCTTGCCCCTCCACTGTGCATTTATGAACAAGTCATGTAACAGATGATCTTTTCAGGGAACTATGACAACATCATTGTAGATTTTAGACTATGTAGCCTCACAGTAATAGTAAAAAACGATCAATTTTTCAGAGTATCAGTGAAATTACCTATGTGTTCTTTCCCAAGAGAAGAATGTTGTCATTTCCTTTTACTCTGCAAAGACTGATTTTCATTAGGAGTAATTTATATCCTTCAGGCTGAGAAAAATCAAACAGCTAGAAATTCCAAAAGACAATTTGACTTAATTTCCATAACTAAACATTTATGAAACTGCAGTATCTCCTATCACTGTGAACGTACATTTGTTTCTTTGAACTTACAATAGGTATCACATCTGATCCTTTGATGATATCTGAGTAACAATACTTTAGAAAAGCCTTATGCACTGGTCTGGAAAAAGTAATCATCCTACAGCAAGTAATCATCCTACAGCATCCTACAACAAGAGGTTTTATCTTCGTTGAGATAACAAGAAATGATCAGATGTTTGAGACACACGAAGTTGATTACAAGAGCCTGAAAAGTTCACCATTATTTAGAAGTTTGCTATAAAGGAACTGCCATGTTTTTTTAAATTGCATTTCTATAATGCAAATATTTAACAACATAACATTTCCATTGTACTTTCTTTTTTCTGATAATCTGAAGTATTGTGAAAAGTGAAAATAATACACTGTAGAAACATTCAAAATTGTCGCAGATCTATGCTGAGCAACATAAAAAGATCATTACAATAAGCAAGAGATAGCATGTGTTGTGGTCAATCCAAAGCTATGCCTTAGCTGACTGAGCAGCCAACTGTTAAAGAACAGCAGCTGAGTTCTGCCTGCCTTTTTCTCTGCAAAGTTCTTTCAAAGTGCTGAAATAAACCTTACCAATTCACCTCTCTCTCAAATTTGGTTGATACGGTGATCAGGGTCTAATGCTTAGGCAGATGGTCATTCAGACAGCTCAGTTACATAACACTTGTTTTCTCAGGAAAGCCAGCTAATTAATGTTCTTCACTATGCACTAAAAACAAATGAACCAAATAGAAATGAGCATGTAATGCATGTGTAAATCTGCACACTACTTGAAATAGTAGCAGAAAATGGTGTAGAAAATGCTGGGGAGGATCTGTACAGAAAATACAGTATTTGGATGCTGAAGTAGAAAGTTTGAGCTGAGAGAGTTTTTAGTCTAAATCTCTCTCTTATAATTATTTTATTTTATACTAGATCACTATGAAGTTCATATGCAGGAAGTATTAAATCAAACAAACAATTTTAGAGTTCAGTAAGTCACCATGACAGAATGACATTCACCCAAGGGTCCTGAAAGAACTCAAATAGGAAACTGCAGAACTGCAGAAATGGCCATTGAGCCAACGTAATGGCCATCTACAGAAAAGGTTTTAGATGGGAACTAAAAGCTTTGTGTTTCATTGATTCAAGTAAGACAGAGTCATCATAATTCTTAATAATGAGTGCATGAATAGAGACAAGGAGTAAGTGAAGTTTTGGGAACTTTCCACCACAGGAGGTTATGGAATCAGACAGTATCATCTGGTTCAAAAGGGATTAGACAGTTTCAGAAAAGAAAAGTCCTTGAATGGATATTAAAAGGACTAGGCAGGAATGTACCTGTTATGCACCCTCGTACACCCCTAATACATGAATTCTATATGTTGGGAATGTACAAGAGAAATGGACTGAATAAAGTGGCCAGGCTCCTGTGTCTTCCTTCAGTAACATCTCATTTTCTCACTCTCGGACACAGAATACTAGGCTAGAAGGAGCGTTGGCCTGACCTAGAAAGTTATTTCTTATGTTCTTGTTTAAATACATAATCCAGTAAGCATAATATTTACATATTGCATTAAATTATTTTTCTCAATCATTGCAAAAATTCTTAAATAAATTAATTCAAGCTTTTCTCAGGTTATCTAGCTTTTACAGATGTAGAAGTGTCTTAAAGTAATTAATAGACCTCAACACCATGTAATCTGCTTTTGTGATTTTAAGCTGAATTTCCTTTACAATTCCTCACAGTACTTCTGTTGGCAACAATGTTGCAATTTCTGTTGATTATTAAACACTAGACATCAGAAGCAGCATGAGTTTTTCATAATAAACATAAACAATCCACGAGTTTCATATATTACAGTATGCATTCATTACCTTTGTACAAAGACAATCTTTAACCTTCTTGTTTGAAGGCAGTACAGAAAGGCAAAGAATTTGCTTCTCAGCTGAGGACACCAACCTTCACACAAAAATGAAAAAATCCACCTTTAAAGGAAAACTTAAATGCAGTGTGAATACCCAAATAATTTTCAGCTTGTCTCCCAAAGAAAATCTGTTATAGATGTACTGTTCCATAATGCTCTAAACTGGCAGTGCCCCAGAACACAACATTCAGATGAGTCCTTTTTACAGTAATAACTTACATTAAAAGGACTTAATTTTGCTCATAGTAATACATGTACAACTCAACATAAATCAATGTTGTATGCAAACAGCCAAGGGCAAAATCTGGTACAAAATATTTCAAAAGGATGAAAACATATTGACCAAGAAAGCCTCCACATTTTATGAGCGAAGTAATGGAATAAAAACAGCTGTATTCATAACCACATAAAAACATTCTGCATTAATGTCCTTAATTTCAGCAAGAATATTAGGAATATTGGCGTAACAGGAAAGCTACAAGGCATCCAGGAGTGAATGACCCACATAACGTAATTAAAAACAGTACTAAATAAGCCACTGGAAAGGAGCAGACTCAAGTTGGTTATTAATTAAAAGGTATAATATTCTCAACATGCAAACTGGCAGCCACAAGTTAAGCTCAGAAGAATTACCTTCTTGGTTTTCGTACTGTTCTGACAACAGATGGTAGCAGCAGCCTACACTGCAAACTGCTTTGATTTCAGGCTTGGCAGTAAAAATTCGTAGTGTATTTGCAGCAAGATCCCCACATGTATGTAGACCCACCATTACAGAGTCCTAAGAGAAAAAAGAAAAGAAACAACAATAAAGCATCTCCCTTTTCAACGAAAAGAGCAAAAACAACGACGACAAACTCCAAAACCCAAACATGTTGCAAAAGGTTATTTAGTTGTAAGGTTGAAATATATAACTCC
This sequence comes from Apteryx rowi, assembly GCF_003343035.1. Taxonomy (NCBI): domain Eukaryota; kingdom Metazoa; phylum Chordata; class Aves; order Apterygiformes; family Apterygidae; genus Apteryx; species Apteryx rowi. The sequence continues at coordinate 1,205,255 of NW_020448730.1, forward strand.
ACGAGGACGCCTGGTGTTCCATTCTAGAATTTTTTTAAACATAATAAAAGCACTTCAGTGCTAAGAAAAGATGGCATATTTCCTCTACAGAGAATCTGAATGCTCACCTCTTTGATCAGTATTCATCCCTATACTTTACCTTCTTTGGCTATGAGGAATCAAAAGTTGAAGACAATGAACAGCAGCTAGCTTAAGTGAATGGAAGAGAATGTCTACATGGTGACAGGACATTGGCCATTTTCTCTTAACTTTCCTAGCTTTCCTGTTAATATTACAATTACTGCTATTTCCTTCTTGTTTTATTTCAGATTTACTACTGTAACATACATGGCTGAACCCACCCTATGGCATTTCTGCTACTTTTGATTCCTGAAATCAAGAACACTTCCTAAATGTAAGTGTAGTTTGAAGAGCAGGTCCATCACCATCTGCTTTGCTATTTCCAAAACTGCACTCCTACAGCAGTTTTACAGTATGTCTACTACTATTCAACTACACATAGGCATTTTCTTCCATAAAAACACAGTGAAGAACTTCAGCTTCGGATACTCTATTCTGTACATTCTATTTCCTGCTTTCCTTTTTCCTCAATTTCCCTTTTTTTCTCTGTTTCCCCAACCCAATTATCCCTCTTCTCACCATTCATAACAATATTTTTTCCTTCCCTTCCAGACTTATTAATTGGACTCTAAATTGTAAAAGTGGAGTTTGTTGTTTTGAATTTCATCCTGATTCATTAGCAAGGTTATCAACAAGAATTTAACACAGTTACATTCAAATGCGACACCTTTCTATAACCATTTTGACTTTATGTTCACATCTATTTTTGCTGCTCTGCGTTACAGTAATTTTTCTCACACATCTATATTGTATAGTGTATGTATGTGTGAAACAATAAACCCTTTCCCTTCTTCCTCTGTTCTCTCCTTCTTCCCTATCTCCCCGCTTATTGCCTTCCACTTTGTTTGCACTGCTTCTCTGCACTTGCCCTTTCCTTGATTTAGGATCCTAAAATTTTAGATGGTAAAAGTTCAGTTTCACTTTGGCTTAGTTTTTAAACTCCTTGTTTTCTATTTATCAGCCTTAGATCACCATTGTACAAGACCTTCTCCCTCATGAAAACACAGAATAGTGGAACAACATTAAACTTTGGAAGCTAATGGAAGACATACACTTGTAAGAGAGCATTTAAAGCCTGGGACTGGAAAAGCTAGAGAGATTCTCTCAGCAGAAATCCAGTGGAAGACGGCTACCATATGCAAGCTATATGACAAACATTACAACACTCAAAATTTGTGAACAGTATCAAGGCAATCTATCTACATCAAGGAAATCTATCTACGTCAGTACGTCAGTTACACTTTTGGCCCATCACTGATTTCAGCAGGGTTGCCTAGGTATTACTGAGTATACTTTCTTGTCCCTTGACTTAAGTCTAGTAAAATTTGGTATCTCAACATTAGTCCTGGGCTACACACAATTTCTATCTCCATATATTGCTATCCCCATATTTAGTCAGCAATTCAAATGAATTTCAAAATTTATCCTATAAATCGGTAAACACTAATTTTTCTCATTACAACATCTCAGGAAAAATTCAAAAAAATTAATTTATGGTTAAAATAAAAATTCAAAATCCTTATATTTTTAAAACATTTAAATATTTGCACATTTTAAAGTATTTTTAATGACACACATTCACCACACAGAGCGTGCATACCATTCAGTTATTACTGTTTTCTTACAACAATGAAGTTATTACTTTTTCTTATAGTAACTTTTTTTTAAAGAAAGGCAGTGATATAGGATCTCTTCTGCCTTTTACACCAATAGAAGTTACATACCAAGAGGATACAAAATCCAACTGTGCAAATTTAAGAGCATACACTTCATATTTGTTTTACATCAGTGTAAAGAACAGGAGTAACTCTAGGACCACACAGCGCACGTCCATGCAGCGGGCACAGGGAGCCCCAAGCTCCTTGCCTGCATTCTGAGCACCAGGACACATGCCACTGCTGTCCACAAGGTACCTAACCAAAATTCACACTGCGCTCAGGTGAACAGATCCTACCCCTCAGGATATATCTCTTCTAGGCAGACAAGAGCTTGCTCCATACATTCTCAGATACTTAGTAGGATTTATTAGCTTAGTTACAAGGCCATTAACACAAACATGTGGTCTTGAAATAGAGATGAATTACAGTCCTTGAATATACTTAATTCAGTGACTACTGAACACAGACAAGTTTTCATCTTTCCATGAAAGACTGCATATTATCTACCCAATCAGTGTATGATAACTCAGGCATAGGAACTAACACAGCTCTACTGCTTCTACACTCATGTCACTGTCTGTGGGAAGCTGAGCTTGGGCCTGTTTGTGTACACATAAACCTTGTGGGTTAGTAAATTATTAAATATACTTAAAGTAACTCTGAAAAGCCAAAATAAAAAAACATTATTTATAAATAAGGCTCTTTACAAATTCTTTATGTTGAGTACTATAGGCATTAAATTCTTTTATACCTTCAAAGTTCAAGATGAAATTAAAAAATATAAAACTTAGAAAATAAAGAAATTTCAGAGAAGAATACATTCTTCTGACTGTTACATATAACCATTTTCATAATAATTAGGTTATCTACAAACACATCTGTAAAGTAGCTGAATATACTGTTATGTATGCTGTTAACTTTGACAGCTGATTATTATCTACCCCACAGATTCTAAAGGCTGCTTTACTTACATATTCAAAATAATCCTAACACATATATTGAAATAGAAAAACAGTCTCTGTATCTATTAGACATAGTTAAGCAAACTAGCTGAAAAGCATCACTGGGTCAAAATTCCCCATTCATTTACATCTCTGACGATATGCTATGTGCACTCAGCAAACATCCTGTATATAGGAAAACAACAATATGAAGGTAGTGGACAATCTACTTCAAATATTAGTAAAATAACCTCCAGATCTGTAATGATGTCACTGAGTTCTGTTTCTGCAGTGATGTAGGAGGTCAATGGAAAATAAAGGTTTGATTCACTTGACTTGCTTGCTTTAGCCTTGATAGATGCCATTTTTCTTTTTGCCTTTTCCTCTTCACAGAGCTCCCCACAATCACACTGAGATGAAGAAAAAACTTCAACAGCATCAGCAGGCAGAACATTTAGAATAGCAAGAACGTTTTCAGAAAGTTTGCTCTCATCAGATTGTGTCTGAGCCACCAAATTAATTTCAGTTTGTTTGCTGGTTTCAGATGTAGCTATTTCTGTGAAAACACCAGAAGGAACTGAATCTTGGGTAGTCACTTGGTCTTGACTTTGAAGACTGCTGTTATTATTTAAGGGCTTTTCATCGATATTTGCTTCACATTTAATTTCAGTTTGCACTGGCCTATCATCCACCTCTTCCAACTTCTGGCTTTTGAGATTTGCTCTTGCTCGACTCTGATATGCTCTCCAGTGTTTCTTCAACTTCCTGTTCCTTTCATGAGCGCCATGAGTGTTGGTGTTTGAGGAATCAATTCCATAAACTTTTAAGTTATAGTGCATAGACAAAAAGGAACTCAGGTAGCCCTTTCCAGAACCTATATCAATCACCTAGGTAATGAAAAAAAAAAAAAGATGTGCCATATTAATGAGCAACAAATAAGATACATTTCAATCAAATGCAAAACAATTTCCTAAAAAAGTAAGCACAGATTTCATATTTACCCATAATTACCATGGAATTCATAATTATCAGTTATCCCACCTAATACTTTGTTCACTTGCTTAGTTGAACTTTGTGCTGACTTTAAAACACAAAAGTAAATCAGAACTAATTTGTTCCAGAAAACAGACACTGCAATGCTTATGGAACACACATGTCCTGACTCTTCTGGAGAAGTCTTGCATTATATTTTTTTGACACAGAATTTCCTTCTGCTAAAGAAAATAACCACAAGCTACCACCAATACCACCTGTCATTTCCAAATTGGGCCAGGTTATACAGTTAGGAAAGAAAGTATTCCTAGTATTTAACTTTACACATCTAACTGCCATATTTAAGTTAGGAGTCTACTGCCATGCTTAAGTTAGAAGTCTCCTACCACTAGATATACAGAAATAACCATCTCCAGCTTCAGTTTCTTACTTAACCACCTCAGACACATGCCTGAAGACAGATGGTATGAATACTGCCTTTTAAGTCAGAATGTTTATACCCGTTTCCCATTCTGTGAAAATGATCCATACAGGGATTTATGTAACATAAGGATACTTTTGTAATAAAACAAAGGGGCTCACATGCCATGTGCTTTTCACAGCCTGTTCTAGAAGAAGGAGCGAATGAAAAGGGTATTTAGGAAGTTTAGTTTCTCATAACTAAAAGTGTATACTACTTCAGCAATTGATGCAATGCAGGAAAGAAACACTGCACAGAGGAGTACCAGAAACAAGATAACCTCAGAACTTTAAGTACATAATCACACCTTTTACTATGTGTGTTTTAATTTATATTAAATATATATATATATGACCAAATATTTTATGAAAATATGCAATATAGTACCAGTTCTCTAAGGAAACAAACTGATAAGGGTCTCTTCTGTTCAGGTATCTACCAGAAATTAGACTGACTAGATATAATGACTTATTTGTTAGTATATATTCTTTAAAGTGATTGATTCAAGATTATTTTCTAATGTCTTGTTCTTGGTCTGTAACACATTCATATGAAAGCTTACACTGAAATACAGTCAATACAGCATTACTCTCACTGAAATGAAAAAGATTTATTCTTTATTCGGAGAATTTTATAGATCTGTATAGTCATGGAATTAGAACAAAAATTATAAATTCACAGTATGAAAGACTACACAAAACAGTAGAGAATACATACTATTAGATACAGATTATTTAACCATGCCACATGTGGCTCTTCAGTTGTATTCCTCGTGATATTGCTGCACGTTTGCTGTCTACGTACACTACAATCCTCAAATTTCTCAAATGAAATCAGTGCAGGAGTGGATTTAGTGATATAAAATTAAGACAGACTCTAAGCATACTATTTGTAAATATAATTTATTCGCCACATTTATCACCAATATTCTCCTAGAAAATTTAAAAGAGAAGGAAAGAAAAGTGCTCAAGGAATAATTTTACCCGCTATTTTATGTAACAGATATTACTATTATGCAGAATATGCAAACCTCCATTTCTACAAGGTTTTGAATTATTTCTGTGAAAGGAACTATGTGGATACAGATTCAACTAACTCATATGTGTGACCTCTAGTGGCTTTAAAGACAAACTCTTGTTTTGGTAAGATTTTTTTTTTATTTGTTCCCAAGTAAAATGACAACAGTAACATATTGTTACATTAATATTGGGACAATAGTTCGAAAATGAAGGGAAAATTCCTGCTTTACCTTTACCTTGACTGCATAAGGAAATATAATCAGCAATCTGCAGCATATCTGCCGAGCATGAACTTTTAAAATGAAATTTCCATGATATAATAAACTCCAAAGGTTCTGTGCACCGTGGGTTGGGTACTACATTTAAACACAGTTTCTGGCACAGCACAATCAAGAACTCCATTTCCAGAAGGACTCCAACATTTCCCAGCACCAAATCACAAATTTAATGGATGCTGAAATCAGAATTATGCTTATATTACCCACACTGCAACTCTTGTTGCACATGTTGCAATTTCCAAGGAAACTTTATCAAATAAGTTAAAGAAAACAAATGTGTATTTAAGCAAAGAAGAATTACCACTGGCTTCTTTTCAGAATTTAATCAAGAATTATATAAAATGTTCCTCTTGTATGACAGGAACAACAGTTAAAAAGGGGCAGTAAACAATTTAAAAATCTTTAAAGTTAGTTTGCTTTAATGCTTTAATTCAAATCATTAACCTAAAAGAGATTACAGTACTCATAAAATTTCTGCTTTTATTCTCACTTTACTACATATTATATTATATTATAAAACACTACAAGAGCATAATATCCTCTACCACCCATTATATATCATGGGTACAGAGGTGAAACTGAGGGCATTTTTCAATCCTTCAGTGATCTCTAATATCTGAAAGAAACACCCTGAGGACATGTGCTGTTGTAAAACGTGTTTTCATAGCTCAAGATTTTTTAATTAAATGCTACATATATTTTGTTTTGCAAGAAGGACACAAAAAATCAATAAGGAAAAAACTCTCCTAAAACTTAACAATTCCTGTATTTTTTTTAAGTTGAAAGGTAACCAAAACAAAAGAAGTTGCTTTTTAATAACTGAGAAGGAGAGTTTTCTTTTTTTTTTTAATGTAACTGGAAAGCTCTTTTCATATATTAGGGATTTGTAACTTTGAACAAATAAATTTTGTTTCAGTGTATGACTAAAATGGAAAAAAGTTAATATAAAGCAGTCGACATTTCATATTCAGTGATATACTGCAATAATGTTTTTCATTAAATATTTTTTTTTTCAAAAAAGCAAACAGAAAATAATCCTTTGTCTAATGATACCCCAAACCAACTGATAAAAGTGCATAATCACTGGCTGAAATTGCAGCGTATTGACAAATACTTAATAATGATTGCTTTGAGATTTTATTAGTAACCAGCTACGTCAGGACTTACGTCAGGTCATTAAGGTGGCTCTACTTTTTTACTCTCTGAATATGGGTTTTCCTTTACTTTACTTTCCTTTCATTCCTGAATCTCATAGGAACTATTTAAAATCTAAATGAAAATGCTACATGAAACACCACCAATTCACCTTCCAGTAAATGCAGAGAACATTGAGTATTGCATTACAAGCAAACTACACTTTTCTCTAGCTTTCTCAGTACATGAAAGACTTCAACACTTGAACAACTGATACTTGCCTGAAGCAAAAGGCAAGCAAGTCAAAAACATGCTAATGAATAGGAGAAAACACTTTCAGGAATCTGCTACTACTGTATGTTTATTCTTTACAGAGAACATCCACCTTACAGTTGTTCCGGGCATCCACATGGAAGAAAGAGCTACTGGAGATATCACATTCCATCGCTGTAAATGATCACGGATGGTCACAAATTGATTGCATCTCATCCAGCAATATTTGGTCTTAATTGCAGCTGTCAACTTACTTAGCAATCCCAGCTGTAATTACGGAGAAGACTGCCTAAACCTTTGCCCTCTACAGTTGTTTCTCATGAAACAGAGATTCAGAGCTTGGATTTTTATTTCCAAAGATGCCACAGGCCTGACTTAAATCTGAGAAGAATACTTAAAACTCAGTGAGTATCAGAACATATCATTTATGTTCTCTAAATTAAACTCTCAGTCTCAGCCAAATAACTACTAAATCACAGTCCCACTTCAGCAACTCAGAGCTGACTCCAAGTTTTGGGACCCTTTCAGCCTATTGTGGCAGCAGCAGCAGCAACTGAGGACTCTGCAGTTGTATCTGTACCAGTAAACCAAACAGTGCACGGACATGTATTCTGTTATACATATATTCTACACAACATACCATTTACTTTTAGCAATCTCCCTGGCACTGCTGTGAAGCAGTCCAACTAGTATTCTACCACGAAACAAGGTCAGGCACAATCTGGGAGACAAGATATGCCAGAGATCATTCTCAGTGAAGGAAACATTCTTTTCAGAGGGGAGGAGTTTAGCCAAACATATGAGAGGAAGGATATACCATTTCCCTCAATGTTCACACCCAATTTACATTTGAATACAGACAGCCTGCCAGTGTCTCTCCTCACTTACACCCATCTAATACATTTTTAAACTACACTGAGAAAAAGCAGTATTTTTAAGCTGTACTGAGAAAAGAAAGGCTAAGAAGAAATACGCAGCATAAAATCTGGGCAGATACCTCATCAGTCTTTGTTTATAAACAGTTACAGCAGTCGTTCTTCACAAATATTTGTGGGAGTGAATATTAAGGTGGACAAAGTTAGTCTTCACTTATATGTACAGCTCCTTGCACTGAAAGCAAGTGCAGCTTAGAGATAAAAAGGAATCAAATACAGTCTGCAGGTCCACTAGTCACCTACAGTTTAAAGCAAGGCTGAAGCCACATTAGCCAGTTATTAGCACTACAGAGATTAAAATGATTCACTCAGTTCACTCAATTGACAAAAAATTTAGTCTTACCACAATAAAGGTCTTAGATGTGGAATCTGAAACAATCTTTAACATTGCAGAAAAGTTACAGGTATGTAAAATGTGAAAGTGGTATTCATGTTGCTTTTGTCTAACAGAACACGAAATAAGGTACTGAGAAAAAGTCAAGTATTGTTGCCATGCTTATGTTTGGCCAACAGATCAGTAAGTTGACCTCTACAAGAGTTTAGTGCAAAAGTGATTTAGTGCACTGTGCAATAATAGTTATACGTAAAAAAAAAAAACCCAAACACCCAAGTTACAGTCTCTGGATTTCTGTAAGCTACAGCAGTTCTTCACCATTCAAGGATGAACTTGTCATCTGATTTATGAAACTGCTGATTCACAGAGTAATCATTGAGTAATTTGTGTTGGGTACCCTGATTTCACACATGTCCTACCAAATAAACCTGACCACCTCAAGTGTATTGTTACATAATTTTTTTTTTTAATTTGGTCTATCTTGAAACTAAAAAGATCATATCTAAAGTCCTAACTGAATATCTCAATGTGTCTTATAGAAAGATGGACAACATTAAGAAACAAGGAAAATTCCAAATCCCCTGTTCCCTTGCATCCCAAATTCCCAGAATAAGAAAGCGTGCTTTTAAAATTTTTCAGATTATCTGTTTAGTTTTTTATGTAGTACTATTGTGTACCTAATGGAAGGCAAAGAATGAAGTTTTGCTCTGTTAGTGACATCTGTGGTAAACTGCCAGCAATATGGTATTGCTAAACAAGGGAGTACCTGTGCATAGCAAAAAGCAGTACTATTTTTAACTGTTAAACATTCAAAGGATGATTCACATTCATTAAAATTTTTCATGAGTCATAAAATGATAATGACTGACTGAAAGGCAGTTTCTTGAGAATGACACTTTTGTAAACAAGAGAGTCCTTCAGCTTGACCCTAAAGGCTCTTCTTTATCTACAATTATTTGCATGAAAAATAAGAATAGCAGTGACAGAACATCAAAACATTGTATTTGAACATGATAAAAAGAATAATTTGAAAGGTACACAGTAACACACAGTAAGAGATGCTTTCTTACCTGCTTTATACCACAATAATTTGCTATGCTGTCTACCAGTTCCGACATCACTTGCACTTCATGCGATTTCTTACTATTCATGAACTCATCAGTTTTAATGCCTACATCGGATTAAGAAAATAAATATAATTAAGACAATTCAGAATAATTGAACCTTATGATAAATTGGAATAACCACAGGCCTAAAAATATTTTTAGCATTTTTATATTTTAGGGATAGTAATTTTGAATCAAAATCTCACTAAATAATTACAAGACTAAACTTCCGAATTAAAGATGAATTAGTAAAATTTAACATACTTTTAGAAAACAACACTAACAGCGTTGCTTAAGAATGCACTGATGAGATGGAGTTAATCTCTACTACCAGTTCACTGCTTGTGGAGAATACCAGGCACCCGTCTTGCTAATCTCCACATCCCCCAACCAAAGGAGTAATTCAGAAGTCGCTCCTTTTTGTGAGAAACCCATATATTTCTATTAGGCCATCAACACTACAGTGTAACTGGTTAAAGTTAAGCTGACGGGAATTTTTGCGAGGTAAATCTGAGTGAGGGTAGCAGAAACTGGACTGCTATTGATGAGCATGCTTTTAGAAAACAAGACTTTTCTACATGACTAGGCCAATTAATATACTTTCCCATTCTCTGCTTTCTGCGCAGAATGTGTTCATCTGTCCAGAAACTTATCATTAGGCAATAGCTATGTTCAATCCTTAATCAGATCATGCTGGGAACAGAGCCAAGAGTGTTACTTATTCAGAAGACAGTGGGGAACTGAACTGAGCTCATGCAAAACCTAGTGTTTTCCTTATTTTTCACAAAACCCACAGGAACTCTCTATTTCTTAAATATCTTTTTTTTTATAATAAGCTGTTATGACAATACTTAAAATCTAATATAGATTCTGTGAACTGACAAAAGAAAATAATAGACTAAAATATTTTTAAACAAAAACAAATAGAAGAAACAAGTGTTTGTCATTTCACTGTTAGCACTGTACTGATGACTTCTGAAGATTCTCATTAACTTTAAAATGGTTAGGATCTCCACAGATAACCTAACACTCAAAGCATGACCATTATCTTGATCATAAACACACTGCAAGCGTAGAGCATGCTCTTAATCCAATATTCAAGCCACCCTCTCTTCTTATATTCAGATATGAAACCCATAACAAAAGGAATTCTCCTTGCTGGGTCTTCCTCTTCGGCCAGGTTCTTCTGGATTCTATGTCCTCAGTGCAAGGAACCTGACAGTTCAATATGGACTGCAGTGAACTTTGTTAGGAAGCAATGGAGAAACTCCTTCAGATTCAGAACTCCATTCTGAGTATCTGTGTCCACAATATACTTAAAAAGGTTTGTTCTCACCTTTTCAAGCAACTATTCAAAGGAAGGATAATCATATATCTATATTAACATGCTAAAAAGTTTGAAAACTATGCAAGTATGCAATCTGTGGGAACATGCTTACAAGCGTGATTGTCTTAGAACAAGGAAATATATTACAAACATCTCAAAAGTAAATGGAATTATCCTGATACATGTTTTTCATGATATGAGCACAGCCATCTTAAAGTTGCTCATTTTCTCAGACTCTTCTCTTGCCTTGCAAGCAGTAGCAAGTGAGCAAATGAATATATTTTCTGAAAACAGAATTAAGTCCAAAATATCTAAACTACCTTAAAGTTAAAAAATCACAACTTTTATTTGGCAACTTCCATATTACAACCCCCAAATTTGGAATTTTGCTTCTGCCAAGTGCTCACCAGGAACTTCCAACTTCCATTGGATTAATTTACTTGTTACTTACTGCGAACACAATATAAAGGTTTCAAATTATACCACTGTATATACAGAACATTTGGAACACTTTCTATTTTTACTATGAAGTACAATTTAAAATTACTACATCACAATCCCAGGGCCCAGTTACCCAACCAAGAAGCACTCCTGCAAGATGCAGAACAAAATATTCAGCAGCTGTCTTATTCTAGATGTTCCATTTTGCATGACAAAAAACAGAAGAATCTTCATATTTTTCTCGAAGAAAGCTAATGTAAGTATGAACTCAAGTACGGGTATAACAAGGTAGAACTACAGAATTACAGAAATTTAAGAAGAAGAGAGGTTGCGAGAGCATTCAAAAAATGAAAATAGCTAAAAGGTAAGTAAAAGAAAAGCTGCATACTGTTGTCAAACATAAGGAGAAAAGGCTTCAGATGAAAGAACAGCAGAAAGAAAGAAGCCAGAAAGGAAACTTACAGTAAGACCAACAGGTAACAGACTGTTAAGACTGTTTTTACCTGTGGCATTTTGGTAATTGTGAAGAAATGAAAAACTGGGAAACCAAATATGGAAAACTGCAAAACTGGAAAAAGATCACTGCAGAAAATGGGAGAGATGGCCAAAACGTATAACGGTGCTACCACTTACGATAGGAAAGGTGAACAGAGGTTTAATATAGAGACAGAGCACATTAGAAATCAAAGGCAGAGAGTTGCTCAGAGTCTGTCTCTGAAAAATTAATGAGAAATTTGAAAGACAGTAACAAATCCATAATGGCTGAGGTCTCACTGAAGAGCACACTTTCAGTGAAAATGACAGCAGTTAAAGTAAGTAGAAATGCCAGTTTACCATCTGATACAAAAATACAGTCTGGGGTAAGACTTCCACTGTAAAGATGCCAACTTGAGAGTGTTTTCATTCAATTTCTTTAACTACAGCAAATGAAATGACTCTAGTTTTAAGACATATACTTGACACTGGTCCCAAAAAATACAGAATGAATAAAATCAACTTCTTTTGAGATATCAAAGTCTTACAGGGCCATATTCAGTTAAATGCCTAAGCACATATACAAAAGATGTAACAAAAAACTACTTCTGGCAGTATGGCTTCAGGATGTTAGGCTGAGGTTTTTAAAAAAGCAAGACCAGCAATCATGATTCTTGCTGCTGAGGGAGAAAAAAAACACAAAGGGAATAAAACTAGGTATCTGATTCGTAAGTCAAATAATGATGTGCCTGCTTGCCCATCTTATCCCCTTTAAGACTGAATCTTAGGAAATGTCTACAGGCATTGAGGGCTGTGACTCCTCTTTGCTCAAATTTTAGCAAGAGAACACATTTTCTAATATTGGCAATGAAGAAAGTATCCATGAATAAAAGAAAATTCAAGAGAGAAGTATGAGAAAGCCATCTAACAAAAAACAAACAGGTAGCACTGCAGATACTATAGTGGATACATACAAATTTAAATATAAATGTAAATAAATTTAAATATAAGTGTAAATATACCATTTCTTTCTTGACGTTCTCCTCTCAGTGCTTCAAGTATCTCTTCTAATGGTGTACACAGTCCAAGGTTTGACAAAGAATAATACTTAGCAGCCAAGGCAAAAGAATGCACATCAATAAGCCTCTTAGACTTCTCACAGAACACGCTGGAGAACCTGCAGTCATCTGTATGGAAAGAGGAAGGAAAAGATTTCTGTTAACGGAGCTTAACATTCCTGTAATAGGACAGAGAACAATTAAATAATAAACAAGTAGTATGAGACAGAACGAACAAATTATTTTGCGTAAGTGTGTAAATTCATTATTTTCCCCCTTAAGAATTTATCTCAAACTTTGCTCTTAGCTGAATTAGTGTAAGTGTGGAAAAATCTATTATTTTCGCAGAGCTATTTTAGTATAACCAGTAAGAGAATTCAGTTAAAATTAGCACTGATCTTCTGTTTACAAACTTGCTCATTATGCATTTCATAATCACCCCATCTGACAGTATACACTACTACACTGATTTTTTTAATAAATACAGTTGTTCAACATATAAAATGTCTTGACTTACAATCATTACATTCATGTATTTTCCTAGTTGCTTTGTAACTGGTGAGTCTACTGGGAGAATTAAATTAATTTTCATCACCAATCAGGTGTGATCCAAAGTCAGATCCTAATGTATATTTTGTTTGACTCAGAATGAAGTATTTCAGTTCGATATTACTTAGTTCTTTAGAAAACACTACCTTCTTAAAAATGTAGACCTATTTTAAAGTGAAATATACAATGGTATGAACCATTTACTAATTCTGGGAATACAGTGATTTCGAATGATATATATTTAATATATTATATATTTTCTAAGTCAGCATATTTTAGCTAAAACTATTTGTTGAATTCTACATAGTTTCGATAAAAGTTTTTATATCTCTAAAAACGTACAATTCTTTAGAAACAAATAAACACTAGTCCTCTAGACCAGAAAACAAACTTTTACACAGATTTACAAAATGTCTCCTGGTTTGTCTCTTGTTTCACGGGTAAATTTTGTGCAAGTACATATGTAGCATGGCAGCTTTTCCAAATACCCATCTGTATGAGATGCAGCTGTTTCTACCGACCTCACCTCTTGCATGACTACAAATATTAGACTGTGGAAAACAATCCCAACAATGTCAACAGATTTATTTTTATAGTATTACACTACCAAGGCATGAATATGGCAAATAAAATTTAGGACTAAGTAAGAATAAATATTGTCTAAACTTTAACCAGAATTACTATTATTTCTGTATCTGCAAGGCACTTATTCTACTCTTCTCTACTACAAAATCAAAAAACAGAGCCATCTTTTTCTGCAAATGACTTTATTTGTCCTTCTGAATATTCAGTAATTTTTAGTTAATGAACCTTCATGACAGATGAGAATGTAACATACTAGAGAACAGAAGTAAAAAAAAAACCCTGAACCAGTTAAAGACTGCTAAGTCTTTGGGGAGAAAGGGTAATTTGGTCTCTCAATATGTCTCTATAAGGTAAGTTACAGGAAGACAACAAATTAGATGTGTGCATTTTGAAATGACTGAAGAAAAATAAACTTCCTTTCTGACAATACCTTCTCATCAAGTAAATAATAGAAGAGAATAATATCATGGGATATGGAAATCAAACACTTTGTGCAATGTAAGGGGTTGGGGTTTTTTTCTTCCAAAGTTTGAACGCCTACAAAAGGAGGCGAGTATCTACACAGTGGAGCGGTGATAGCCAAGCTGGAATAAAGCAGCAATCTAAATTCAGTGGGAGCATTGAAAGGTATAAAAAATATGTGAAAGTATCTTTGATCTTACCGTTTCAGCATAATTTTAAAACACTAGTAGTATTAGATTTTAGTTTAGCATGTCAGTTTGGCTAAGAAGCACCACAGTTTATACACACTACACAAAAAGATCATTTTAGTCATATCATTTTATGAAAGACACAATGACATACAACATACAGAAAATACAACTAAAAAGGAACAAAGGTGTCAATATCCAATATATCTGCACACAGATTTACTAGTATAGTAGGTTTTTAGGGACTGGGCTTCAATTTTTTTAAAGGATTAACCTTTGCATTAGAAACAAATCACTTCAACTTTTCCTTTATTTTCCATAAAACTCTCCAAAAGAACCGAATCTGTCACTTTCAGTGTAAAATGCTTATACCAAAAAAGATGGAATGTTTATTCATACTGCTTGCTAGAAAAATAAACCCTAGACTTATATCAATAGCTATATGCATGGTTATGTTGATAGAAAAACACACCTGTTGAAGAAAAAACACAGTTTATGTATTATTTTTAAAGGGAGGTTCATTTATTTAACTTATTTTCGATTTTCTGGTAATGAGCAATGTTCCCTGAAATTTATACATATCCACAACATGAATGTAGCCTGAGTCCCCCAAAATGCATAGAAATCTGTAGGTTTGATCCAGTGGGGACAAAAAACGAATCTGTCAAGCAAGAGGACAAAGTTGAAGAAGAGACTCAACAAGCAAGGCTATATGGCAACAATTATTGAGAGAGTGATAGAGATGAGACATTAAGTCTCAAGGTGCAGAGGGATATTTTGCCAGCTGTTCAGCAGTGTTGCCAGCTGAAGAAGAAGTCTAATCTTCCTGATGAGAAGTTGGTGTTCCCATTTCATATGTATTATGGTCTCTTTCAAGTAGTACAATATTTAGTATAACATACTTGTGAAAATTACAGCCCATTCTAAAAAACATTTATGTTCTTTTATCCCCAAATTTTATTTCCTCCGTGTCCAACAAGAGTATTTTTCAGCATTTTATAAAGCTGGAGCACACAACACTGAAACATATAATCTTTTTAACTACTGGCACACATTTTTAAATATACCGGCCAATCTTGTATGACAAAACAAAATAAAAATCAAACAAAAACCTTTCCTCCCAAAAACCATTTCTCTTTTTCATGGCGTGTAATTATATGAAATAAAGGAGTTTGGAAATACATTGGAATGTCATCATATTACAAAACATTTCTTTAACATACGTTAGATGAATGAGAAACAGATCTGAATAACCTCTGATTTTTGCAAATTTCATTTTCATACATGTATATTACATACCTATTAAATATCCATGCTCACAGCAAAAAACAGTTTGGTTTCTAAGCAACATTTTTTCAAAATGTTTGGCTAGATATTAAGTAATGTTCACTAATATTTATATTCTAAATGTCCCAATCAGTAGCACAAGTGGAAAAAAATATGCCTTCTGTCATTACAGTGACATCAGATACTTGGAGGTGTAAGAAGAAATACTGTCATTCTTCTTCTACATAACAAGATAACAACAAAATTCAGGAAAATAGTTGATTAGAAGAAGCCCTTGTAGATTAAAAGATTACTAATATATGCATTTTTCAGCAATATTAAACAGCATAGAATTCTTTTTACTGTAAAATTTATAGAAGCATTAATAGAAATAAACAGAAAAAATAAAAATCAACCTGAAGTACCCTAAAGATTTCATAAACTTATTTTTTTAGTACAAAAGATGAAAATGAAAGCAAGCATTATCAACAAACTAGGTAAATATATGTTGTCTATAAATACGACCTATTTTGATACTTGAGCCATGCTTGTTTCCCTACCACAAGCTTTAATTTCATTAGTTTTGTTTATTGGAAATAAACTCATTATGCCAGTGTTAACCCCAGCCCTCCAATTCAGGGTATCTAAATAGATGCTGGAAAAAGGTTTATTTAAAAGCATCAGACTTGCCTATCATTTCAAACCAGGACCATTACAGTCCACTGCAATTATCTGTAAGGTCTAGACCTACATACATGTTTCCAGTCCATCCTCCTCCTCTTCATCCAGAATAACTTCATTCTCAGCAGGCAAGTTAATTCAAAAAATGGGCACAGATATGTACACAAAGATGCCACACCTACACAACCTACTTTGAGTTAAATATTTTGTTTAGGTATCTGTAACTATCCCTCACCTAAGATACACCTGGACTGAAAGCTAGGGCGCTCTCATCAGTTTCTACACAAACTCTGTAATTACCTTTCCTCAAACTGCATCAGCGTCAACTTCTTGGATACCCTAATGGCCATATCCTTAATATCTGTCAAATGACTAAATGCAAGAATGCCATTGACCTAGGCACCTCATTTTTACGACACCAGCCCTCATCCAAAACATAGCATAAAGCAGTATCTCACATACTTGTCGAGCCCCTCAGTAAGGAATACATATTACATACCTCATCAGGGACTTTCACCCAAAGAGGAGTCTCAGCTGGTGAAATAAACAACATCCTGGAACGAGCCCTCCCCATTCTAGGATCAAAAGGATCAAAATCCATGAATTCTCTTGTGCTCATCCCAAAACCTCAAACTTCCTTCTGATTCCTCAAAGTTCTCTCATGGAAATTACTCACGTGAAAACAACGGTCACAATGAATTCACACAATCAATTACGAAAAATCAGTATCAGTGCAAGAAATTATTTCACAAAACAAAAACAACTGCTCAGTCATGAGTCTCAAAGGCGACCAATTACATTGCTTCAGGATGTGATCCTGGGAACTAATATTCAAAACTCTACTGGATACTAAAAATTGTGGACTCAGTAAATTGTTTTTATGGCGTAAAAGAATATATTTACTGAGTTCATAATTTTTAGCATCCCAATCTTCCCTTTACCTTACTTCCTGCCAATCCCTCTACATTGCACATGTACAACTCATCTTGGTACTTAATAGTTTTATTAGGTTAAAGAGTGATTATTGAATCTTGGAGTTTTCTGCTTCTTTGTTAGAATTCATGAAAAGCTTATAAACCCAAAGCTTGTGTCCTTTAACTTTTTCAACAGCTGGCTTAATAACATATATTAGCTCTCCTTACAAATCTCACATCACTAAAATTAAATACTCACATTATGTAACTTCCTTGAATTCAGTTATCTGATTGAAGAACATTAACAGAACTATCAGGATGTCATATACAATGACTGGCATATCATCTGTACAAAACTCCTACCAAATTTAAATTGTCCTAGCTTGCCAACTAAAAGGAAAAACTCAATTACATTACGGCATCTGAAGCATTACTTCAAACTACACAATGGCAGCTGTTTGACTAAGTATTGTTTATGAATATTAAAAATGGCAGTTTTCTCAAAGTGCTTTGGTTGTTCACAAGATAAAATCTAATGTATTTTAGCCAGTCAGACCATACATTTGCAAATAAATCATGGCAAATGTCAGCTTTCTGATGCATAAAAAACATACAAGAGTTTTCCATATCTAAAAGTGGATCTGAAATTTTTCTGTAGGGTGCAACTGAAAACAAGGAGTCCTCGCTTTATGTGGTCATTATAATGAAACACCATCCGATGATTATTTGAGAATATTCTCTGAAACTGATTTATAGAACATGCAATCATCCTCTTGCATATGATTCTATATAACAGAATTGAAATTTGCTGCTTACTTACTTCTAGGAAAAACTAGAGCTCAGCATATCTATTTGTCGAAATCCCTATAGTAATACAAAATATTGCACAGAATAACAATGTTGTGCCAATCTGCAATAACCTTACTTTTTAATTTGGAGGGCTATGTGAATATGAACTGACAACTTCACATTTTAAAATCAATTCTGTCAAATGGACCCGATATTTCCTATTAATTTCATTTGGGACCCCTATTGGAAGAGATTTCTAGAAAGAGTGTCTGAACATTTTTTTCCATTGCATTCATCTTTTCATAATAGTTTGGGGACACAATACATTTGTAAATATACAAATGTATGACTTCTCAAATTGTTAGGCAGCAAATGTTTTACCATGTGAAATCAAATGTCATTTTACACATATATTGAGTAAGGTATTTGGGATGCATGACCACTATGTCTTACTAATTTGTGCATACAAAGTAAATCTATTCTCACAGCCACACCCAAAAAATGTGAGTGACAGCATGTTATGAGAGTACTATAGCACTCATCTGAAACTAAAGATATACATCTAACATTTAAATAGCTGATAATTCTGAATAACAACCATACATACAGTTAATATTTTAAAGAAAGAGCAACTTCTCTTTATGATGGGTTTTCAGGTAAGTGACTAGTATCTACTATTTACTTGTACTAATCTATTTAAATAAGATCTTTATTGTACCTTTATTCTTCTCAATCCTCATTTTAATACAGGTTAACAGTGTGTTCATTTTCAAATACAAGTACATGTATGCAGGTATCTTCACTGAGAAACTTACACTCTCCTACTGCATGCCTTGCTCACATGTCCGGATGCACTGGTACCATGCAGTCAAAGGATTCCAGCACAAACCATCAAAGGAAAGGTTTGTTGCACCCTCCTTTTCATTTGTTAAAAGTTCATAGTTAAAATACTTCCAAAACAAGCCAGGTAACAAAAGGATAGCTGCACACATTACCGCCAAACCAACAGGCATATGCTCATCCCATTACGGTGTCTCCAATTTTGTCACGATAGGGGAAAGAATATTCCGTGAGATTTTTATAGTGACTCAAAACTTTCCAAATGTTAAACAGAAGACTGTCATTCTGAGGTAGTTCCCCTTTTCAATAAGTATAATTGATCTTTGCAGAAACCTAACACGTATTTTCTCCAACAGCCTGAAGACCTCATGTCCTTCTAAAATATATGCTTCATTTTAGCCATAAAACGTGACTCCTCAACCAGTAATTTCTGTATTAGATTTTATGGCATACATTTTGGATAAAGATCAATACATGATTTTCAGACTTTAGTACCTACAGAACAGTTCTGTGTCTTCCTGGTTCTACTCCATGGGTCATCACTTCAGAGTCTGCACCCTTTCATGGGCTTTCCTATACATATAGTCAGGATGAAGGTAATCGCCCTTTACAGCTTTCTTTTTAATGACTTCACTCAGTAATTACTTTTGTCCCAGCCTCTATTTATATTTAATTTTATGCCCTTACTGTCAGTCACGATCAGTTCTGACTCTGACACTACCAGTCAAAAACACTCATTAAACCTAAAGATTTTGTTGCTGCTGCCCAAAACTTTTGCTTGCTGACTGGATCACTGTCTTCCTTGTTTCCATCTGGCTCTCAAAGTCAATTAATGTTAATTTATTTCATGAATAGTTTTTTTTTTTTCCAGATACCTCAATCCTTCATTGAAAAAAAGTAGTCAGTTAATATTTTGAAGGTTTTCAGATCCAGAAATGTTACAAAGTGATGTAGCAATTTCCAGTTCTTCAATATTTTTCCAAATTCAAGTCATTATCTCAGTTTGTCTTTTATGCCAAAAAGCACGTAGTTCCACATGCTATTTTCCATCAACTCCTTCATTACATTCAACATGCCTTTCTGTCTCATGGGTTATTTCATGTAGCATTCAGTGCTATGCAAGAGCTATCTACACTCCATAAGCTTTGGCACGATACAAGTTATTTTTCTCGGAAAAGTTCTTTGTCAAAGATTTTATCCTAGTTTTGAAACTAATCTCCTTGCTTGGACTCAGGCCCCCAAAACAGCACACCTTTCAGATGCTTTATCTTCATTTCTGTACTCTGCCTAAAAGCGTATTACTGGTATGTTTCCCTTTTACTTGGAGTGCAGCAAATTCAGTAATACAGTTTCATAGTTGGCCTCCTCGTGAGTTACTTGAAAACTACAAAAAATACAAAGTGCTTCTTAAATAGCTCTTGTCAGAAATAAAACAGCTTTCTGTCTTCCTTTGCCAGACACTCATTACTGCAGATATATAGTAAAGCGGTGTTTAAGCCTTTTCCAGCTGTCCTCCCTATTTCCAGAGTTTCAACATTTGGAAGACTTTTAACTGTTACATCTTTCCACTCACACAGGCTTTCTGGTTCATTTTATTTCCGTTCTTCGGAAACTAGTCAGAGCAAACGAGCCTGGCAGTTACAAGCCTCATTTCACTTCTGCATTCTAACTGAACAGGAGGCAATGTATAAATGAGATGGTCACCACAACTAGCACTCGTGAGAGCCTCTTAAAATATAATTTCTCCCACCGTGGCTACATGCAATCTGAATCATGACTCTTCCAGACCTATCCTATTAACCCGGAAAAGAAGACGAGTGCTCTGACGGGCACAAAAAAGCAGAAAAGGCTTCAGTCGAAGACAGATTAATGCAGCAACAATGTGGAAAGGGCTATGGAAAGGCAGGTGGTCAAGATGGATAAAAAAAATCAGCTCAGTGAACTGGTGTGAAATTGGTGTGTCCCCAGACACTGACACTCCTCCCCTCCCCTCCGCCCAAAATGGCGCTGAGCAGCGGTGAAAAAGCGTCGCCCCGCCAACCCCCACCACGCCGAAAATGGCGGCGCCCGGCATCTCGGCGAGACGTCGCGCCCTCGCCCCGCCCCCCGGCCCGACTCACCCCACTGCGCCGCCGCGGCGCCGGCGGCCTCCGCCAGGGAGTGTTGCAGCGCCAGCCGCCCGGGCCCGCCCAGCACCTCCAGTACCGCCTCGGGGCGCAGCGCCACGAGCCGCTCCCAGAGGCCGCGCGTGTAGAGCTCCACGGCGTGGGCGCGGCATAGCGGCAGGGCGCGCGCCAGGAACCGCGCAACGCGCC
>NW_020448730.1:1226696-1345413 GCF_003343035.1 Apteryx rowi
GAGCGCGGGGGCGAGGAGGGCTCGGTGGCGGAGGGGAGCCGGGGGCTGCCCGGCTGGCGGGGGGCCTGGAGCTCCCCCTCTCCCCCCCCCCAGCCCCGGGCGTGGGGGTGCGGAGCCGTTTTTTGCTGTTCGATTCACGTGTTTGAGGTAGTTTTACTAAAAGATCTATCTATGAATTACACAGTAGAAAATGGAAAGTTTCGAACATCGATAAGATGTAAGATATAAGATATATGGAAGAATTAAATACTTAAATTAAAGAGAAAATATGGTAAAAATGATAGAGGTCATGATTTGAGCAAATGTACTAAAAGTGTGTTTGGCAACAATTTCTATAGTCACCCCAATGCCAGAGAGAGTTTAATTATTCAGTGTTAGGGGAAAAAAATGCTCAGTATGCAAAATATACTCATAGAACTACTAATAAGTAGCTATATAGTGCGTGATCCTGAAACCACCATTAGCTTGTGTTTCCTTTAAAGCTAAATGCTTCCATGATGTAGCATACTTTTTAAATTGTAGGAAGGTTCTTCCTGGACAGATATAGAAAGAAGATATCTAGGAATAAAAATAGTATGTTTCTGAGAAGATACAACGGCATGTTAATACAGTATAATTTAATAGTTGAGCCACTTTTTCCTGTGATGTTGCAGCTGTAGGTTTCTTAAGCAGCCAGTACTATCAGTGTTTTCTTGAGGCTATCTTTCGGAATCTGTTTTGATGTTGTATGTGTTGCTGTCAAAAGCAGGAGATTAACATGAATGTTAATACATCTTTTCACGGGACTTGAAGAAACATTAGCAAACGTATACAATATTCAGTATAAATTAATTGGTATGTTCGCAATGGTATGTTCTCTTAAGAATTCAGGTGATAATTTTCAGCAAATCTGCACCGGCTACAATGCTGCAATAGGGATCAGTTTTATACCAGTGTTCTTCCTTGAATTATTGACTGGTGCTTATTAAAGTTAGTAAAAGTAGCTGCTTACTCTCTTTTGGGAAGAAAATGGATGGGAAAAGGTCCTGGCTTAACGCATTTGGTACTACTTTAGTGCTTGTGTATTTAACTCCCTTTTTCCAATGTTTTCAGGACAAGGATTTGCATTTCAGAGGAAACAAAAGATCCAAAGAGAATACAGAAAACTGTTAACAAGGGAAAGAAAGGTTGGGACACAACGGGATATTCAGTTTACCGATACTTATCCAGAGCACTTGAAACATCTCTACCTAGCTGAAGAAGAGAAGCTTAAGAAACAGCGCAAGGCTACAAATGACTCCATTTTGTCAGAAGAAGAACTTAATAAAGCGGTAGAGTAAGTCTTTAAAATAAATCTCCAGAAACAAAGAATTTTTTCCATTGTTAAATATTTTAGATCTTGCCTTTTACATGGACCTGAATATAGTGATTTGCTTTGCTAAAAAATGCTACTAGGCCTTAAATGTTTTTTTTAATTGTTAGAATATATAAAGATGTAGCTTTGTTCTGTTTGCATCAGAACCAGAAGGCAAAACTGATGATAGTTAGGATGTTAATCCACAGAAATAATATGAAAATTGCCCTTACCATTGGACTTCAAGGATAGGGTTCAGTAAAAACAGTAACTGTTGGCCAAATTCTTACCATTTAATACTAAATTTACAAAGATAAAAGTCTCCATTTAAGTTCAGGCAGTGCTCTCTCGAGTCTACGGAGAAGTTTGCTACTACATGTCCTCTGACAGGTTTGGTTTCTTAACTTAAGAGAAAAATAAGGCCAAACTAAACAATTTCAAATACGCCTAGTCTCTTATTAGAGTTTGTATAGCAGTTGTCTTAAGAGTGGTTGGTTTGTTTGAAGTTGGACTCTTTTTAAACTGAGATTTTCTTGAATCTAACAGTATTGTTAACATAATTCAAGCTCAACGTGTACCAAAGATTAGTTTTAGTTTTCCTGTATTGACATAGAAGATGAATATGTTTAAAAAAAAAAAAAAAAAACCTGCTGGTAATGTGCTCTTTGGTCCTATAAATGTGAAGTTTACCTTTGAATTGGATCTGTTTGTTTTAATTTAATTCCACTTTTTAGGAAGAATTTTTGCATTGTCTTTCCTTTCCCGATCTGATAAGTTGTCTTCTTCGTATTGCACTTTTTTCTGCTAGGATGAGCAGTAATGTCTGCAGCTGTCCTTTTGTTATATGGCTGGTTTTGGAGGAATTTAAACTTTTAACAAATGAAAAGGAGGGTGTGGAGAAGCTTTACTTAAGGCAGTGAGGTGTTCTTGATCAAACTGTTAATCCAAAATAATACAGATGTCATAATATTTTGCCAGTCTAAATGTGGGAATCAATTCAGTAGACTTGGGAGAGAACTTTTGGTATTTTATAATATAGGATACAGAGGGTTCCTAGTTTACATGTGAACCCAGCAGCATTTGAATCCAGTCAAGTTAAGCATTTTCTCTTGGAAGAAGGAAAAGCATTCTTGAATTTTCTTTTTTAATGAGTAGTCATATCACACTTTGTGTGAATTGGTGGAAAAGCGTGTGACAGTATAAGGATTGACTGCTTGTAATCTGACACTTTTTTTCTAGCATTAATATCATGGAATTCTACTGTGAAGAATTTCTTTGTGTGCAAATCAGAAGTAAAAAATTGGGGACAGAATAAAATTGATGCTTAATACACTCATTAGAGTTTTCCTAAGAGGGGAAACGGATAGGTAGGCAGACAATCCAAAGAGCAGAGGAAGGATAGTCTGAAGGAGTACTCTTGTCACTAGTACAGAATAAATCAAAAGACAGAAAGTGACTCAGCCAGAAGTTGTTATTCCTATTTTATTTTGTGTGTGTGTGCGTGTGTGTGTGTATGTACAGAGCATCAATAGTCATAATTACGACGGTTGTCCTCACTAGTCAGGAGTGGCAAAACCAAATAATTAGTCCTAAGTTGAAATTCTTGATGCTATAACTTTAAGATAATATAAATTACAGTGAGGCGAGAGTTAAGTTAACCTCCATTTGCTTTTTGTTGAATGCGGGAGGAATTTCTATTTTAGCTTTTACTTACAGGCTAGCAAGAAAATGATTTTGCAGAAGGAAAAAAAAGTTGATTTCTTCTTTTGGAAAATAAACAATTTTCTCTTAATGCTGTCATTTAAATCATTTTCTGTTAAAGATTAATAACTTCTAAACACACAGAGAAAAGCACTGTTCACTGATTTTACCTGTTATGAGGTAAT
Source organism: Apteryx rowi (assembly GCF_003343035.1). NCBI lineage: Eukaryota > Metazoa > Chordata > Aves > Apterygiformes > Apterygidae > Apteryx > Apteryx rowi. Next base: position 1,229,916 of record NW_020448730.1, read on the forward strand.
ATATGTATGTGTGCAAATGAAGATTTTTCAAGAAGAGCTTAATGCTACTGGGGATGATCCAGCTAGCAGAGAGAATAGTAAAGTGCTGTTTATAAATAACACTTTATTCTTGGTTTTGAATGAATAAATGGATGTTTCTATTTTTTATCTTTTTAAAAACTTGTTTATAGTGAGGTTTGTTTCAAAATCTACTTACATTTTACTAAATGGAAAAGTCAGATATTTTATTTGAGGCCTAAAAACATCAGACAGCTTAGCTGATTCTTCCCCTGTTTGACAGTACGTCCCCCTGAAGTCTTTGTCAGGTATGTCAGTAACCTGGAAACCAGTAGTCATTCAGTGTCATGGCAGTGTTTTGAAGCCGTGTTTGAATATGGCAATTGAGATAATGTCTGGTTGTCCCTACTACAAGGAGTGCCTTAAGTCTTTGAATTTCAAGGTGTGCCTACCTCTAAACTTTGCTGGAAGAAATGCTTGAGAGTGGGGGGAGAGGGAATCAAATCCAAGCCCTGCCCTGGGAGAAGGGTAGACTATTGTCTAGAACTGACCGTTAATTTGTGAGGTTGTCTGAAATAGCACTGGTGTTTCTCTTTAAGGAAAGGTTTTTTGTTTGCTTAAATTAGGGTCATTGATTATGATTATAAACCAAAATTAATAATTCTGCCTGATTGTGACTGCTAATCTGTGAGGTGCAGTGATATCTAGAGTCTTTAGGTAGACTTTCTTGTTCTGTTTGGATGTAAAATAAAATTTCGCTTAGGTTAATTCCATTTTTAGCATATGTCACCATTTAAATAGTTTCTCACTTGGACGGATGAGGTGTTATTACACAGTATTGCCACAAGGTGGAGGTCAGAATAAGACAAGGATTTTTTTTTTTTCTTCTTCCAGAATTGAGTGGTATTTCTAAATGAAAGCATGAGTGAATGTCTTCACTTTCCTCTCTGACTGTCTGTCTGAGATTTCCTAGATGATTATGGCTAGTTTTTCACTTTGAAGTGTGAATAATGGAGAAATCAGAACTTGTTTTGACAGCAGTTGTTTAAAAAACTAGCAAGGCTTATATTTTCAAGTGTGAAATGTCTTTGCTAACACACTGCTTATGCAATGCCTTTACTGTGAATCTAAAAATAAAAAATAAAATCAGAACTAGGTAACCGGAAAAATCCACTCAAAGTAGTGGTGACAGAGGATGTCAGACAAACATCTTGTTTTTCCTGAATTGTTCTCTGGTGAAAGATGCCTGTAGCAGATCTTGTTATTGAAATTGGGACGGAACCTAATTTCCATTGCTAATTTTTGAACATTAAGGATAATAGTATACCCTCTCCTTCAAGAAGAGACTTTCATAAAGGCATTATTAGTCCACTCTTTTGCCTTCACATGTCAGCGTGAGTTCTTTGGGAGACAGTCTGCTCACAGTTGACTGTCCTCCTATCTCTGCAATTGCATCCATGTGTTGGAACTAGAAAGAGAATATAGCTCTAAGCTGGTGCATGGAGTTTTCTGATTTCTGAAGAGCCAGTGTGACTGGAGAAAACCTCTTTGGCAAACTTTTTAAAGTTTACGAAACTTCATCCATGTGAAGGTCCGGTGGCTAAGGTATATGTGTTTCTAACAGTCTGTGCAGTCCAGTCTTCAGTATACTCAAAATTGCTATGTTTTTGTGCTAGATGCTCATTATGCATGAGTATCTCATAAGATTAGGGCAGGTAGGCATCCATCCAGTATAGAAGGATGAGCCTTACTTCTCACTTACATAGTCTATAAATCTTAAAAGACTGTAAAGACTGTACTCTGAACATGCAATGGCAAAGGGATACATGATTAAGTGTGCTTAGTGATAGTCTGTATGCAAAGCATGTATACTTTTTAATTATAGGCCAGTTACGACTGAAAGGAAGTTTAAGAAGAAAATGTCCAATCAGAAGACAAAAGAAGAGTATGAGAAAATAAAGGCTGAACGTGCCAGGAAGAAAGAGGTAAATCTTAGACAGCGATCTTTCTTGACTGTAGGCAAAGGCTAGGATAATACCATTTTATCCATCCATTTGGACAGAAAAGGGACCTTGTGAGGGGAACATGGGTATTGGTATTCTTTCATTCTCTTTCAAATTGACAATAATATTCAGACATGCAAGTGTTCAAAGTTATTCTCTTGGTTCTCACAGTACTATTTATTTGTCTTTGTAGTTGCTGTTAGTGGGATTTTATTACATCAGTTGCTTCATTGAGAAGTACTTAGACCTTGATGTGCACATCCCAGTGGATTATAGTAGATGTCTTAAATATTGTGGAAGAGGAAATAATAACAATACCATCATCTAGTGATTAAAAAATGAAATAACCTTTCCATTTCTTACTGTTATAACACCGTTTTTATTTTACACGCTTTGGTCAACAGTGAAACTATTAAATGTAATGGTATCCAAGACCAATATCTTCAAAATTGCTAGTAATTTTTTCCTCATACTAATTTAATGGAACTTATGCTTACAGTGTGTATCCTTAATATTGTCATTGTTGAATAACTCAGTTGAGTGACTTACTTGAGACATCCTTATTTAATTAGACCTTTTCTCTCTCAGTTCGTTGTTGGTTGGACTATGGAATGGCACACATTGGAACACTGTAAAAGTTGTGTAACTTTCTGCTATCAAACTAAATTCCAGTAGTTAATGCATAAACACTACATTAATACATATGGTATGATAAATTTTATAATTTCTTTAGTTTAGTGGTATTGAAGTCAAGGGTAGGTTTATGTAAGCTAAATTTGTGATTTTGGTTCTGGGGGAGGTTACATATGTTGTATTCAGCTGTGAGTTTAGGTTTCAAACATTAGATATAGGTAATGCTAAAGGAAACAAATGCTGTAACCAGCTTATTTAGAGAAAGCAGAAACAAACAAAAACCCAGAAAGACTGCAAGGACTTTTCTCTGAAGCAGCTCATAAGAATTGCTTGGAGTGGTGGGAGGAAGCGTTTGCCTTATTCAAGGTATTTTGACAAAAACAAGCAGTGGCTAAGTACTGGAGTAACAATAATCATTTATATGGACTATCAGTATGATAATTGCATGCTTTCCCCCACATTTATTGGCAAGCATTGCATTCACTGTTACTTATTTGGGGAAAAGAAATAAGCTTAAAGGCATAAAAAATTTCTGGCCTCTACAGTATATAAAAAAAAAAAAAAAATCAGTAGAGATGAGAAAAAATACAAGAGAAGGTGACGAATACCTAAGTAAGAAGACTGTTGTTGCTTTGAATAAGCATTTGGTTGGTAGCTTAAATGAGCATTGTTTACAGCAGTACACCAAATAACAGTAAAAATTATTAGATAGGGACTGCTATTCTGATTTTTACAAAATACAATGAATGGTATTAATCACTGTTACAGTAAAATATGTGAAGCATTCTGGACAGAGAGATGTAGTCTTTGCAGGTTTGTGTTTTTCCCAAGCAACCTCTTGTATTTGTATTTGGAAGGGGGGGGGGGTTGAGTTATGGCAAGTTAATTTTATAGTCCTACCTTACAGAGCATTCTTACTAATTTTTATATATCACAGAGGCTATCTATGCCACAGAAAACAAAAATATACTTAATAAATTACCATCTCTTTGGACATTCTGCAAAAACATCTGCCTTTTTGGTCAGCAGGGCACTGTTTCAAAGAATAAGCTTTATGAGAAGAAATCATTAGAATGAACTGAAGCAACCTTTCAGTCTCATTTGCAGTACCTTGCATATTTCGATAAGACATGATATAAGTGAAGTAAGCTAGTTGGCTTGCTCATCATGAATGTTTGCCCAAATTAGACATTACAATACTAGTGAAGGGGGTGTAAGTTACTTGATAAAACTGAACATAATATCAGGATGATTGTCCATAGAGTGTGAGTGCTTCCAGTAATATTTTGGTTGCATGTGTGCTCTGTCCTCAAGAAGTAAAGTTTCTACAATTGAAAATTTGGTTAGGTTTTTTTTTTTTTTTCTTAATCATATTAAAGACAGCAATGTGTGTTGCTTTGAAGAGAACAGGTCACAATCAGTCTGGTTTTAAGTTGTCCGTACATAATGTTGCTTGTGATGTCCAAGCATCACAAACCTGGCCTACCTCCAGCTGTTACTCCAGATATGTCCCACGTTCATCTGCCAGTCCCATGCAGGTTTCTCCAGTCTCCTAGCACGTCTCGAATTGCAAGACATTTACATGGGGGCAGCTGAATCATGTTCGTTCTTTCTGTCTTGCACTCAAGAGTAGAAGGTGGAAAATTTTTGGTACCCTTTCATTTAAGGAAAAAAAAATAAAGGGTGCTCATTTTGTGGGAAAAGTCATGCCTTCTTCAGTGACAAACTTTGTGGTAGCATGTTTGCTGAAGAAAACATGGCTTTTCTCTTGAAGCACTGGGTAAAATAATGTGTGTTTTGTTTGCAGTGTATCCTGGAAGAGGGTCAGAATTAAGCTTTTAAGAGTGATGGTGTTCCTAGTGTTAGTACAATACCTAGTTGCCAATATTTTCACAAAAAAAATTATATTGATTATATAGCAACTTATCAGGTGTAGATTTTTAATTATTTTGACATAATCATCTCTTTTATTTCAGGAAGCTGAAAAAAGAAAACAACAAAGAGAAGAAGCTCAACGGTTGTACAAGCAAAAGAAACTGGAAGCTTATAAAATATTGAGTAAGAAGACCAAAAAAGGACAGCCAAATCTAAACTTGCAGATGGAATTTCTTCTTCAGAAAATACAAAAAAATACATAAATCTCTGCACGTGTCTTATATTTTCAGTTAACAATCAGCTAATTACATGTTTTGAGTTACATGTGGATATTTTATTAAGTGACTTTTATTAAATAATGTCTTTATGCTTCTATATGACTTTTGTCATTGATTTGATCTATCTCATCAGTCCTGTATGGGAGGATATTCACCCTGAAAATGTTTATTCTGTGCTGAGATTAAGTGAAGTCTTGTGCCTTGAAAATAAGTGGTCTACATTTCCAAACTTAAATTCTGTTAGCCATGTACTATCCCAGATTCCAAACCAGTAGCGCCTAATACAGTTGGAACATTTGTTTGGGTTGGCTAGAATGTTTTTTGTGTCAGTATCCTGAGGCTTTTTCCAGCTCATCTCTTTGTACTTTTGATTTCTAGGCTTTGCATCCTTGCTGTTATCTCATTTAGGAGAGTATCAACAAAAAAAGTGGAAGCTTTTCTTGAAATGGGCATATGCATGATTCTGAGAGAAAGTAAAGGGTGTGTAAATTTGATTAATCCTTTAATTATTCATGCTGCACATGACATGCTTATATACTGTTGTAGTTTTTCTTCTATGTTTCTCTGATAATTGTTGTAATTGGCAATTTTGATTAGTTCTGAGCTGAAACGTTGAAGAGCAGAAATTTGCAAAGTGTTCAGAAAGTGGTGTGAATTTTGTTGGGACACTTTTATCTGGTTTAAAAAAAAAGTGGTATGTCTTCTACTGGTAAAGGTAAGTTCTGGAGTGTACAGTCTGTTATGCTTCTTCTTGTTCTAGCCTATTAGCTTTTTATTAAAAAATGCAGACTACAACTATTTGTAACTATTATTTTTTTCATCAGTAGTGCACAAGACTTAAAATGTTAAGGTTAGTGTAACTTGTGGGAAAGGCAAAAGAAACATCATCCATGTGAATTTCTGGTTGAAGTTCCATCATTTTATGCTTGCATGCATCCATTAGCTAAAGGGTGTTAAAAGATCATATATAGGGTAAGAAAGTACTTAACACAAATATTTGGAGTTGTCACCTTGGAAAGTTCTCTCAATTTACCATCAGTTCAGTTAGAATTATTGGGCAGATATCATCTGCCATGATGTCAGCTGTCTGTTTATACAGAAAAGATTTCAGAAAGCCCCAAGTCTTAGACTGGTAATTGTCCATTCTGAATTACTGGTATTACTGTAGATACTGGTATACTATCTATATACCAATGCCTGTTTAGACATGATGTTTATCTGTAAAGCTTTTGAGATAAAGCTTATGATGCATTTGAAATCCAAATAATCTTTTCTTGTGTTAAATTGAATGAAAACTTTACTGTTAAAACATTCCATGTGTTTGATTCCTGATGGAGAATTGGGTAGGTAATAGGATACAGTAAGTTAATTATTTTCCTTTTTTAGGGCTTGTAACATAATTTTACTGCAGAAGCTGTTTTGCATATGAACTCAAAATATATGTATCATGTAACCAATTAGCATTCATAATTCACTCAAGTGATTTAATGGTTTCCTATCACTCCTCCTTAGCGATGAGAAGTTTTGGTTGACTGGTAGAAAAGAATAGGAATTCTGTTCTCTTTTCAAGAAGAGAAATCACATTGACTTGTGTTATTCTGTCTCTTTGTTTTAGAATGTTAAAAGTCAGGATATGTGGTATCTGTTCTGTGGTGGTGGTCATTTAAAATTTAGTCTTACCTAGTTCTAACTTTAATTGTTGCCCTTTTATTCAGTCTTTTTATTCCTTGTTCTTGTTGATAGTTAATATGAAACAGACCAACTTTATCTGATTTTCCTGAAGTGGCACCTGAAAATGCCGCCCTTTCCTCATCCTCTGGTGCTTGAGGTAACCTGATCAGGTAAAGGACTTAATCAAAAACCAGTGTGGAGTCTGACTATAGCCTCATCATTGCTGATTTCAAGCAAGGGGAAGAAAGGGAGTTTCTATCGTATCCCAATCACTTCCTCGCTACCATAGCTTTATTTCTCTGGGAGAGAGAAGGGCTATTATTAAGCCCTGCTCCTCACAGGCCTGTATGTGAGACTGTTTTTTCCATCAGAAGCTAGTTCTTGATATAGCAGTCCTGAAAAGGAGAGGGAAAAAAAAAAGTTAAAATTACATATTCCCACACACTGTACTGTCCTGATTACCATGAAGTGGCAGCCCAGGACAGTAATAATCAGAAGTTAAGTGCAGTTCAGTGCCTCAGCTGCTACTTTAACCTGCAGTACTGTACTGTCAAACTCCTTAAATTTGGTAGCACTGGAAGATAGAGATAAAGCGGTAATAACAGTGACCCACGGTCATAAAGGCAGAGTAGGGACTTGAAACTTTTACAGAGTAGCACTGTAACAGCTGACCTACTCATCTCTTTATGGAGGAAAGGATTGAAAGGAGAGGGGAGGGAAGGAATGTTTTGAGAGAAGAAGATAAAGGTGTTTTGTTTTGTTTTTGACCTGGTGATCATTAGAAAAATAGTCCAATGGCAAATATATGACCTTACAGAGGATGCCTGTAAAAGCTGCTGCTTTCAGTTGTGTCCCTTTTACCTGGGACATATAAGAAGTTAGTTCAATAGGATACTTAAAGCCTCATAGTAGGCACGAGCTATTTCTATTTGAAAATTTAAGTGTGGTCCACCTAAGTATCAAGAAATGGCCACTACTTAAACTGTTTTCTGTTAAATTTTGCTGTGCATGTGTAGTGAGGACCTTGAAATGTGAAAAAGAGGAGTGCAAGTCCCATCACAACTCTTTTCTGGTCACACTATCAAGTTCTCTCTCTGTTTGAAACTTTATTCTTTAAATGTGGGTATTCATTGAATGCAAGCAACTTTAGACATCTCTTCTCCTTTCATTACCACCTGGTGAAGCTGTGAATCAGAGAAAAAGAGCAAAGAAACCATCATGTACAATACGTGTATTTTCTCTTGGGTTCTGAGGAACAGAATGTAAAGCTTCATTTGCTCCTTTTAGAAGTAGCTGCTTGGGAAATCATAATAGTAACTTAAATGAATCATCTCATTAAGCTGATTTTGAAAGTACTATGACTTTCTCACTTTGTACGCATCTCTGAAGTAGGGTGTTTTTTTTCTTCTTGCTATTAATAGGAAAAACAAAAGACAAACTTTCCTTTATTAAGATATATAAAGATAGGCTTTCGAAATATGGGACAATGTAGACTTCAGATTTTCTATCTTTATAGTCTGAAAAATTATGCATGCACTAAGAATTAGATAAAGAACATAGTTCAAAGACTGATTGTAATCTTGTAACCGGCTCTTGGGTTTTGGAGGTAAACCCGTCAAGGGACAGAGGCCCAAATCCAGGCTGGTGGCCTGATGGGGCAAGGCTGCTGCAGCTCCATGGCCCCAGGTCCAACCAGGAGTGAGGCTGAGCATGTTTTCCCAGGAGGCACCACACAAACACATGTATACCCAATATATACATACATGGCTGGCCACACAGCCACACAGATCAGCACAGACAGACATACACAGCACTCACAAATGCAAACGGTGCCAATTGATCTCATCCTATTCCCCTCTGGCTGATTGGGGGAAGGTCCATTAGTAGGACACAGATGTACAGTGTGGGTCCCTCCAGCAGTTCGACTCAGACACTCAGTCAACCCAGTAGCTCTCCCTGGATCTCCAGTCTCCCCCGTTGCTGGCTCCTGGATGTACAAGCCCCCAAGATCCCCAGGCCCCACTCCGGTGGCTGATACAAACTGCCCCCCTCCCCCCCCCCCACACACACACTGTGGATGAACCCCTCCAGCAGCTGGCCTTGGACTTTGAGTCCATCCAGTAGCTGGTCCTGCATCCCCGCTCTTCCAGGTGTCTCAGTCCCTAGGGATATGCACACAGATGTGTCTCAGCTGGCCCCCCAGACCCTATGGTCTCTCCAGCAGTCGGCTGGGACTCCCTGGTCCCTCTAGTGGGCAACTCCCCTGTGGTCTCGCCCTTGGAGACCCACGCGCACCCCTGGCTCCCAGGTCACCTCATCAACTTGCTGGCACAACTGCCTTAATGTCCGCTAGCGATCGCAGCCTCCCTCGCAGACCCTCGCTCGCTCCAGCTGTGGAGCCACAGGCATGTGGGTCCTCTTGCCCATGATCCCAGCCAGCTGCTGGCACTCAGACCTCCACATGTGCATGGGAGAGGGAGTTGCTCACCCAAGAAAATACTTAAAAAGGAATTTAAAAACAAGATAAGACAGACCATGCTGATTAGGCACAGGGCATGGCTGGAAAAGCCTACTGACCAGCCTCATTTACACATGGCCAGCCCCTTTTTATCACCGTATCCCTCTAGTTTCTCACATTTGTTCCTCCCCAAACCTCAATCCCTTCCTTTCTCCGCCTTTGGTTCCTTCCCTAAGCTCCCCTCATCCATAAATCTTGCACAGTCCCAAAATGCTCTTCCCCAGCATCCTGCAATGTGTCCCGCACCCCTAGGCAGTGGCACCCCCCCACACCCCCCAGCCCAAAAGGTGCTGGGTGTCCCATGTGGGCTGTGGGGCTGATTTAGCTTGTTTTCATCTGGGTTACTGGAAACCAGCAGCCAAAAGTAGCAGCAGGCTACTGATAACTGGTTCTTTTACATACTGTATTAGCATGATGGTTGTTTTTATCAATTCTGGGAGACTTCCGGAGATTAATAGTTGGAGCCTAACCTTTCTGTTTAGGTCCCGTTCTCATATTTAATGTGATCATAGTGACTAAAACTTTTCATCCTGAGTACAGTTCAGTAGATAAAAATTTTTAGTGATAAACGTGACCTGTGTCATAAAATCATACAGCTTGTGGTTTTAGCTGGAAAGTAAAGTCAGAACTGCACAGAAAGGGAATCATCTGGTGACTCAAAAGTGACTTCAGACAAAAGGCTAAAGATGATGATAAAGATGATAAGAGCAGTGGTTCTGTAGTTACCCAGAGGATTTCACTTTCAAGTAGCTGTCACTAATAATTTGGGAAGCACTGAACAAATAAAAGCATTAGGGAAATAAACACAGGTATCTGCATTCAGGAACTGTGGGTGTTGATTCTCTGTAGAACCCATGAATAGCACAAGTGTTCAGAAATATAGCATCTAAAGGTGTTTCCAGGAGGCTGGCTGTGATGTGGTCTCTGTGTCTTGAAGAATTAACTCCCTGGGAGCTCTCAAAAATGAGAGTATGGTGCAGTATGGGCTTGAGTTTGCCATATGGTATTGATGTACTTTGTCATTGTCTCTGTGCTTATTACTTTAAAAAATGCCAAGGAGCTACAGGAGTGTTAAGTGTTATTGATGTGTGTTTTAGAGGTCACAGGTTTACATCTGATGACCCCACTGGTGACCTGTACTGAAAGATGTTCTGAGACATGAAAATAGGAACAAGTAGAAGTTGTAGAAGTAGAAACAAGAATCAGGGAATCCCTGAAATGTTTTTTGAGAAACTGTTTTAAGAATGCAAATGTAACGTTCTAATTCTAATGTTCATAAGGTTTTCTGTAGTCAATGACAATACCACCAAGGGGCAAATAATCACATGTGAAGAGAAATCACACGTATTGCTCCTACACACACACATCTATCCATAGGGAGCCGATGGTGACTAGTTCCAGCATTCAGACTTCTAGAGCTAGGTGAGGTGAATCCCATCCTGTGTTGTCAAGAAGCTTTTGCAAGGGGCATTTAGGAACAATATTTAATTAGAAGCTGATGATTTGCAGTGCAGATCTGTTGAAATCTAGACACAGAATAAAGAATGATTACTGAACAACAGAATAGTGAAACAGTCCTGAATGTATTAAGCACGCCTGGCCACGATAGGACAGTGTATTGTGTTCCTCAGCTTCCTTTGAACAGGCAGTTTTCTCTGTTAGTTTTATTAATACTAGTTATGCTCTCTCAGTTTGACCTCAGACTTTTTTTTAGTTAAGCAGTAATGATTTGCTGCAAGGTTGATGATGATGATGATGATGATTTAGTTCCTTATGTAGTATAATAAAATAGCAGGACTTAAGTGCCGACAGCAGATGGATGTGTCCTATAATTGCTGACGTGTCATCCTCATCTAAAAGCTGAAGACAAACTCTGATATGAAACAGGAAATCATTCTCCTCCTCTTTAACATTAAAAGGATTAAAACTGTACTGTAATATGCAGTTTGTTTTAGATCAGCAGGCTATCCAGCTGCACTTAGGCTTGGAGTACCTTAAGGCCACCCATGTGATTAAATGGGTACAGTAATAGAATAATGCTGGACTGTATTAAAGCCTTCAAGTTTTGTCATTCAGTTACTAATATTTATGATTAACTTCCTTTACCTTCCAGTTGTCAGATCAAATATACAGTGAAATGAATAAATACACTTTTTTTGCAGAGTAGAATCCTAAATTGAATATTTATGATGGATTTTTTTGTTTCTTTTTAGTTTCAAGGACCAGTTCTGGGTTTGTATGTAGAAACACACACCAGACTAGCCAGGTTGGCACTGTTAAATGTTCCTTCACCAAGAATTCTATACACCCATTTTATTTTGTAATTAAAATAGTCTCCAGGCTGCTATCATTTGCACTAGCTACCTACACCTGTTTTTCTTTTGCTCCCTTATACTGGAGCCGCTGTTTTCTTGTTCAGGATTTTTCAGAGAGGAATAAAAACATGCACTCCACGGATGGCTGTCTCATGGGCAGGAAATTCATCAGGTGTCAGCATTTCAGATTTACTGTGCAGGTAAAAGCTCTGCATTCAGTGCACATGCGGATTTGGCCCGGACTTGTCAGATTTATAGCAGGTAAGATTTACAGCTGATTTGCACATATATACAACAGCTGAAGCTTCAAGAAATTTTACTGTTTTTTTACACATACGGCAGGAAATTGATCTGCTCAGCATCCCTGACATTTGTCAGTACAGCACTCACGTCTGCGCCTGCACTGCAGGTATTCAAAAGTTATGTGAAACTGTTAGATCTTCAGACTTCATCAGACAACATAACTGGATAGAAAATGCCCCCAGACACCAAATATTACATAGCCCTATCTGTTAATAAATGAAAGCCAGGTTTATTATTCAGAATTGTACTTCCTTTGGCTTCAGTGTCCTTTTTCAGTTTGCATCTCATTTTCTAATGATAGCTAGAAAATTGCAATTTTCTGCACTTAGATGATGAGGATCATGGAGCAAATATCTGCTGCAGATAGGGCTGCTGCTCTCAGATGGAAAGCTGTAGTATGTTGTATTTTATATTCTACTACAATCATTAATGTGCTTTTTTTTCATCTCAGAGAAATATGTTTTAATATAATTTTGAGTACAGCACATACATTACATTCTTCAAGGGCAATTCAATAGAAGCTTTTTTATGCTGTTTTTGTCTCTCATTAATGGTTCTTTTAAAAAAATATAGGTTTGAAAAGCATAAATTCATGTTGTATCACAATTTCTACTGTTATTTTTTCCTTTTTATTTCATTTTTTGTATTTATTAATTTTTATGATATATAATATAAATAAAACTGGTACCTTAGGGGGAAAGTAGTACTTGAATTTAATAAGGTTGACAACATTTTATTTTAAAATTCTCTGCTATGCATCAAAAATACATTTACTGGCTGATAAACCAATATACATTCTAATATCGATTTATTCAAACTATGATTTTAATAATTGTCATATAGGTGTCAACATGTTGAATTGCACTGGAGATCTGAAAACACAAAACAATATTTCATATGCACTGTGCTCAAGATTAAAGCAAAGGAAAGGAGTTAATAAATTATACATCCATATCCATATATAGGTATCTGTAAGCACTGGTCAGATTTTCAGGAAGAGCCAAACTTGCAGCAACACCTGCTGATGGTCATTTTTTATTTTAAAACTATTTCTTGTTTTCCAGGTGGTAGAGATTTCTGTTGTCAGTGTTATTTTTAAATCAGTTATATATACCAGGTTGTGGTAATTCATTCTCTGGACCTGAAAGTGTATGAGCTGTTGCTCCTTGATCCCTTTTTACAGTGGTGTTCTCTGAAGGCAATCTGTTCTTTAATGCACAGAGATGTTGTGTGGAGATACACTGATAAATTGTCCCTGCACTAAGAGCAATAAATCATGCCCAAAATAGCAACCTTTTTGAATTTAAGAAATATTTTCTTTGGGAGTGCACAGTGAGGAAACAACAGTGACAACATACATAGAAAGATCAACCTTCTGCATATCTTACTTAACTCCATAATTCAGAAAGTTGTCCAATTTTCAGCTGCGTAGCAGGAGGAAGGAGAGCTCTTCCCTCCCACCTCCTTATTTTTGCATCTCTGTACCATACAGAATAAGACCCTGACTGCACCATAAAAGCAGACGGGCAGTTCTGTGGTGGTGTCCAGCAGGCACAGTCAGACTCGACATTACGAGCATTACCAAGGATACTATGTTGGAAGCTTTCTAAAACACCAAATTTTTGAGTGTGTTGTCAGTAGCTGTTAGAATTAAGTACATTTCCTGAGGGAATGCTGGGCAAGTATTGGTAGTAAATAGAAAGCAGGAGGAATTTTTCACAGAAGTTGTAAATTTGAAATAAATTCTGAACATTGCGTGTCCCTTCAACCTTCACACCTAATGAAATCCTAAGGTTGTTTGAGTTGAAGGTAGATCTACATTTAATACTCTGTACATGATGAAAACAAAAAGGTTGTTACCAACTTCCTGGGTTCTGAAAGGTAGAGGTGTTTTTCAAAAATTATATATAGGCACAATTTTCACAGTAGCATCCTTAATTTTTTTTAAGTTTTAACTTTCTGAAGTTTCTGGGGCTGTGTTTGTAAACTCCTCTAGGTCATTGCCTTCCTTGGTTTTGGAGCTGGATTCACAAAACAAAAATATGGTTATAGTGAAGTTAGAATAGCCATTTAAGGAAAAAATTGACACTGAAAACAAAAAACAAACAAACAAAAAAAAATCAGAAGTAAGCTTAACCGGAAACTGCAATGAGCAGGTAAGACTGTCAGAAATTATTACTTTCTTGGAATATCTTTTAGCAAGGGTAAAATTAAGATACCCTGGACCATAGGCAGCTGTAAATATCTGTAGAAACAGCTAGAAACATCAGTCAATTTGGATTAGATCTTTCTCAAAAAGTTTTAGTCTCCTAAAAATTATGAACTTGATACCAAAATGACTGAGAGTCTTTGGCCTGTGCTATACAAAGTGTCAGAGTAAATGATTGTTGTAGGACTTCCAGGTTTGCAGTCTATGAATCACTCTCTAATACATTTGTGATATTATTCCTGCTCCACAAAAATCGAATTCTGTGCTGAAGACTACAGCGTTTTGCATCAGTAACAGTTGCAGATTAATTAGAGACTGAAAAGCTTTTCACTGTCTTTTAATTTCATTGCCTTTTATTTATTTAATAAATAGTAAATAGTTCTTTGCAGGTAGCAACAGGGCTATTGAATGTGAAAGAAGAGATTTTTCATGGATTACTTTTGCTATTAGACATACGAGCTAAGGACAATAAAAGTGGCGGGAGATCAGAAGTGCATTTTCCACTTCTCTGACCAGTGTGAAGGAAGAGATTTTGTTCCTCTTTTTGGATTGGGACGGAAGTGTTCCCCTAAACTGCCTATTCGTGCCTGAGGTATTAAGAGTTTTTTTCACTCCCTTTGAAATATCAGCCAGGCAGTCCCAAAATAATACACGTTTCCCTCCCTACATACAACATTTTCATAGGGCATCACTTCAAGTCAACCAAAATGTTTTTATTGATCCCTTTGAAAGAAGCAGCCAGACATGGACGACCCTGCTGTGGAACTGTCAAATGAAAGGTCATTACCACAAACACATGTAGAGAGGGCTGGTCTACACAAAACCCCTGGTTTTCATTCACTTTTACTATTTCTGCAAATATTTTCCTCAGGAGTTGAAACTCCCTACGCTGAGGTTTCAACTCTAAGGCAATTTTATTCTTGCAAGTTATCAAAATCCCAGCAACTGAGTGTTGGCTTTTCCTCATTCATAGCAATTGTGGAAACAGCTCAACAATATTATGGCATTCAAATCTCAGACTCAGAATTATTAGATGATGCCCCATATGTATATATACATATATACATAATTATATATATATACACACACACACACACACACACTTATGTATATTATTTGATTTTGTCACATTCCACCAAATAACAATTAAAAAATTGGTAGCTACAGAAGATAAAATAAATGGTAGTTAGGAAGAGGGCAGCAGAAAAGGAAAGAGTGGAATTTTTTTTATATTTCGTTTTCTTTTTCTAGTATCTGAATCTTCAAGTTTGCCCAAACATCCATTGCAATCAATGTTAAACTTTGACCTATGTTCAGATTTTGAACCTCTAAATTTGGGAGAAATTAGAGCTAGGGATTCTTCAGCTCTGTTTTTTCAATATGCAGCCAATAAAGTTTCAAAAT
The DNA here is from genome assembly GCF_003343035.1 of Apteryx rowi. NCBI lineage: Eukaryota > Metazoa > Chordata > Aves > Apterygiformes > Apterygidae > Apteryx > Apteryx rowi. Next base: position 1,245,122 of record NW_020448730.1, read on the forward strand.
ATTGCGTTTCAAAATGTTCTATGTTTTTTATGAAACAATATTATAAAATAGAACTTTGAGGAAAATAAGCAAGGTTTGGTTGGAATATTGACAAAGGCCAGGTAGGAAAGAGAGATGTGTCAAACTTGTACTACAGACTGGACTGTAGCTTATCTGCTAATATTCCTAGGGAGGATTTCAGGTTCTAGGAGTCCAAATCCAGTATTTTTATGGTTGTTTGCATGGATTTCTTGGAGAGCTGAATACAAACACTACTTTGCTATTCCTGTCTGTCCACTTAATTTATGGTTGGGTTTGGTGACTTCTTAAGCTTTTACCGACTCATGTCACTTGATCAATTCATTTCTAGAGAGTAACCACTGTATAAAATATATCTTTGTGCCAAAGTCTAGTTCATTTTCCCAATGAGTCCTAGATCTGAGCTTACATTTGCTGATACTGTTGCCTCAAACCTGTATTACCTCTTGCTGAACAGTCCATGGACTTTGTTGATAATTATTAATTGTGAAGATTTCTGCTGCAGGGAATATACTCATTTTCAGGCATATCTGCAGTGTCTAAATTTCCATCTAGCTAGTTTTTCAGGTTCAATGCAACCTGGATTATGAAAAAATGCAATTTAAATTCCAGGTTTTCATTTGAAGGTCTGACAAATTGTATGCCTCAGTATCTCCTGCCCCTCGTGCATCTTCTGCTAAAAATTTCTATTATAGCATCTGGTTTGCTATTGTTGTTGTGTGTTTGGGTGGTTGGTTGGTTGATTGCTTGCTTGCTTGCTTTTTTGCTTGAAGATTCAAAGCAAAAGGGAATCCTGGGAAGTAAGACTTCAGTCCTGAAAACATTTACATACAGCCTTATTTGTGCTACCATGAGTATTCTCATTAAAGTCAAATGAAGTATGGTGAAGCACACACTTAAGTGCTTGGAGGATCAGAACAGTATGAAAATAATAAAGATAATCCATGTCACCTTCTATTTGAATGAAAATGTCTCCTCCCTCATCCCAGAACAACTGCAAACACACTTGATCCAGTAGAAAAGGCTAAAATCTGTTTTGTGGAAAAAACTACTTATCAAAAGGAATTCAATTTTTATATATGTGGGTGTGTGTGGGGGGGGAGAGTGTGTATAAAACTGCAGCATTTGTGCACTTACCAAAACAAATCTTGATGTATTTTTGAAAGTGTGGGGTGTTGTTGTTGTTGTTGTTGTTGTTGTTGTTGTTGTTGTCGTTGGTTTTTTGTAAGCTAGTTTTCTTGTCTGGTGTCAAATATAGGCCGGTAAGTTAAATGTTTCCACGTTTGGCTATGAATCCATCCTTCTTTCAGTTCTTTTAGCAAGCTATTACTTCCATGCTACATAATTTTCTACAATTACCCATGAATGTTAGCTAAAAACCTAAAGTTATCTGAGAAGATCCCTAGGTAAAGAATATAGCAGTACTTCATAAATGAAAACTCAAGTTTAACATTTTATGGACTTTTTCAGAGAGGCAGTCTGAAGAGTTCTTTGGCAATTTTAAAATGTGCATTAATATGCCAGATTAATTAGTGCAGAGTCATCTGCAAGAGGTAAGTGTATGGAATACACCACTTCTGCATCAGGTATGTAGTTCTTATTCAGGGGAGCAGACAAATGCATCAACAAATACCTTTGAAATAATCATTTAAAATGTATGCATAGCTTAAGTTACCTATAATCTAAACTGTAGCTTTACAGTTTAGATAACTGAATAATGGGAGAACTCTTGGCAACTATGTGTGTTTCCTGATGTAAATAATTTTCAGAATACAGGTTCATGAAACACTGCTTTACTAAATCAATGCATATATGTAAATCTTCTAAAATATTACTGCTTGGTAGTAAGGGCAGAGCAAGTTCTTTCACATTAAATTAAATAACTCAAGCTCTGACTAACCTAATGGCTTTTGTTGGAAAACCAATAGATTTTATTTGTTGCTTAAGAGCTCTAGAGCACAAGCTAAATGTGTATACCTCTTAAAAATTTGATTTCATATCATTAAGATAAATATCTCTCCCAAGATAGGTCCCTGTTTGCTCACCAGCATCAGTAGTCAAAATGCATGGCAATGCTTTAAGGATTTTATAGTTGCTTTCTGCCTCTGCTATGTTCTCTAGCTACAGCTTTAGTCTTGAATCTATTGTTTTAAAAAAATGACAGTTTATAATTTAACTAAGAAGTTCACATTTGTAGAACTTCTTTTATCACATGTGTTTTAGTATGTATAACCCGGACATTTCTTTCCATTTAAAAGAGGGTTGCCACTGCAGGTAGCTAAATAACCTTAACTGGCAAAAAAATTAGTAGAAAATATTTTTCTTTCTTTTTTTTTAAGTCTACAACTCTTTGTGTAAAAATGTCAATCTTCAACATTTTCCAGCAGCAGCAGCAATTCACTTAGTCACTTTAAAAAGCATTAACATTTGTATGAATCAAAATCTTAGTTTTCAAAAAAAGATTTTAATATAAAATGTTGTTTAAAGAAAAGTCAAACCACAATTTTGCCAAAGCTGGGAGGTGATATGTACTGAACTCTACAAAATATAGTCAAAAGATTTTTCTGAGGTTGTCTTTATATTTTTTCACCTGCTAAAGTGGTGGACAGACTGATTATGCTATTGTTTTGCTCTTTGGTACTTTATTGTGTTTCTAATATTCAGGAGCCAAATCTTAGTATGAGTGTGGAAAATATGCATTGCAAATCAAAAGGTTGTTTCTTACCAAAAAATAGTGTTATAATCTGTTTTATATTCATCTAAAACCTTGAAACTAATTTCAACTTTTAGATAAAAAAGAAAACTGAAATTTAATTTCTCCCTGGTGCCAACTGGATTTGGATGTTTCCCAATGACTGTTTCTACAGCAACAGCAAATATATTATAAAGATAATTTTTAAGCAGATCTCACATTTGTGGTAACTTAGCATCCATCAGAGGGTAAGATCAAGCACATATCTACTTTTCAGCTGAGCCACTCCACGGAAAATATGGAAAGAAATAAGTTGCTGCAGCCATGCTTCCACTCTTACTGCACCCGTGCAAGCACTTTTCAGAGGCTCTTTTTATTCTTTGCTAAGGAAAGGCCACTGGGTGGAGGCATGGAGCTGAATTTCATCAGGAGACAGCAATTCATAGATTAATAAAGGTTAAAAAAAAAAAAAAAAAGGAAGGAACATTAAGATCAAAACCGATAGACCTGTTTAAGAAAGCCTGTAAGACTTCCCTGAATTGATCGTTACTTGAAGTTGGGCTCTTCTTTCTTAAAACCAACCAATCATAGTCTGAAATCAGTTCTGGCATAGAGGATCCATGGGAAACTTTTGTGAAGTGTTCAAATGTTTCCCTTATTTTTAATTGTAAGTTGTCCAGTTACAGCTTTGGCCATACCTTGCCATTTCCTTGTTAGATGAAAGAGCCTTCTACCGTAAGGGCTTATGTATATATTTATACTTCCTAATCCAAACAGAGGTCCTGTTCAGCTCAGGACCTCTACCTGTCACCAGGGGGAGAACATGACTTGCTAACAGACTAGTAAGCAGAGTCCAGGCAAATATCAGGGCATCTGTGAGACGTGGAAGCGCTTGCTGCCAGCCCGAGGGGTTATTCGGGTTCAGCAGCGTTGTTCTGGCTCCTCTTTGGGTTGGTTTGCTCAGGTGTCTTTAGCCAGGTGCAAAGACACTCTGTGGTCAGGATATACACAACTTTAAAATGTAAAGCAAAAATGTAAAAGAGAGAGTTGGTATTTAACAAGGTGTTGGGCTAGGTGTTGGTGTCCTCACCCCTCTGGTGAGCCTTTGCTGGGAGGCCGGCCCCAGTCAGGAGGAAGGGTTGGCCACTGCAGGTCCCTATGATGGATCCTCCATGCTGTGAGTTGCCATCTGCCACCAGCTCCATCGACACTGAGGACGGAGACAACCTGACCCAGTGCTTCACAGCTAGTCCCCAACTAACCAGACCAGAATGACTAGCCTCCTTGCTTTTATTTTTTTATTTTTTTGGCCTTTTTTCCCCCACCTTTAGGATTTTAAACCTTTCCATGCTGGTGTTTTTTCTCTTGCATCTTTGAGCTACTAGTAATCCTGCCTCAATAATCCTACACTTGGGTGGGACTTTTCCCTTTTCCTCTCTTCACAGACCTTCTATCTGTGCTTTCTCAGCAGCATGTGTGCAGGTTACAGAGCTGTGCCATACCTGAGCTGGCCCTTGGCTTCCTGGTGCACAGGCAGCTGAGCCCTGGGGAGAGCAGGTGAAGTCAGCGATGGGACTGCAGAGGGAGGGCTGCAGCATGCAGATCAACCCAGGGAAAGGCGGGCACCAGCTGATCTCTCTGCAGAGCGAAATTCTTCATGTTGCAGAGTCTATCCTGCTGCTGGTTTTCACAGTTTAATGTAAATTACAAAAAGATTGAGATTTTCTTGTTGCTTGAAGTCACTCTGGATAGTAGAATGGGCGTTTTTGCCCAGACCAGGGCGTTCTGCGTTCAGATTTGCAGGTGGATCATATGGTGTGGTATCAGGTTCTTCCTTCCCAACAGCAGGACTCTGCATTTGTCCGTGCTGAATTTCATCAGAATCCTGCTGGTCCACTCCTCCAGCCGGACTAGGTCCATCTGAACGGCAGCCCTGCCTTCAAGCACACCAATTTGTATCCCCAGTTTGGTGTCACCTACAAACTTAAGAGAATGCGCTCCACCTCCTCCTCCAGCTTGTTAGGAAAGATATTAAACATGCCAGGTCCCAAGCTGGGCCCCTGTGATACTCCACTCGGTACTGGCCTCCATGTGGGCTTCCACATTCCCCTACCCTCTGAGCCCAACAGCTTTTTACCTATCTACTAACCTGTTTACTAATAAGTTTTGAAATGGGAAACAGGCAATGTTTTTGTCATTTTGTTTTTTCCTTTAGCGCTGAGTTGAAGTGGTTATTGAAGATTTGGGCCTTAAATGATTTTTCTTTTCACTGACAATGAATTCATGAAATCGCAGTGATAGGAATCCTTTTATTTTAAACAGACCTCAAAGTAGTCTTATTTTCCTTACTGCCAGCTATAGACCTTTCTTTTTATCCTTTAATTTCCTCTATCGATTTTCTACAATTTCTTATTGATATTCATTTTTACCAGCCTTCATTTCTTCCTCTCTCTTGAACATAAAAAGGAAATCTTTCATTAATCTATACAACTGTGTGATGTATACATGTAATAAAAATGAAAATTTAGAAGTACTAATTTATGTGCATAAATTCAGTTCATTTAGCATTACTGAAAATAATGAGCATCATAAAATATGTAGTGATACTCCACATAAAAATAGTAATAGCTTTTACAATTGTAGCACCTAAAAATCCTGAAGTATATATTTTTAATTGTTTTTTAAAATCCACTACATCACACTGGAGAATTCAGGTATAATATCCAAGGGGGGGGCACAGGCGAGGAGGTTTTATGACTGAAGATTTTTTTTTAAATGGTGTCTACTGTGCCAAGATTATTCTAAGAGTTATATATAACAATTTCCTTATTCAAAAAGAAATTCATTCAGCTCGGTAGTATTATGTCTTATCCTTCATCCTGACAGATGATGAGTTATATCACAGAATCATAAATCTTTGTAGCTTAGTTCAAATGATCATGACTTGATAATATTTGTTATATGCAAAATACATACTAAGGAAGAAGTATGTTTATAACACTTCAAGAGACAGAGTGCTCTGCTAGAGGACACTTTCTAATCAGGGAGCTGGCAATTCTAGCAAAATAATATAAAGTTACAAAAATAAACAATGATTTTAAAATGGCTAGCTAGCTTGTTTATGAGGTCTGATACTTTCATCTTGTAGATTTATGATGAATAAAGGTGATCAGGAAATTTTAAAAAGAACACTTGTGCATTTAGGCAGGGTTTTGTTTGTTTTGTTTTTTTCTAACTGGTGTTTTCCTCAAACAAAATGAATTTCGTATATATAGATCTTACTTTCTCATGGGTCTCATGAGTAAATGGATGTTTTCCAAGGGAAGTCTTTACCAAGAACCTGTTTACATCATCTGATTGATAAATACCACAATTGCTTATATAGTATGGAAAAATTCCTGGCGAAAAACATAATTGAAGGGATTTTGTTTGCTGGAGCTCTAGCAGTATTCTAACAATGACAATATATGTACAAGAGGAAATATTTTATATAATGGTAAGCATTTCTTAAATGTTAGGTTTCATTCCAGAAGTCCTTTTGAAAACACAATCCTGGTAGACTACTGAGTCTGAATTCTAGGAACGGCAGGTTTTTGACACCCACATAAGCTAATTGTGATTATTTGTGGTTGGACTCTGTACACTAGAGCCTTATGTAAGAAAGTAAAGTAGCAGTTCATATGGAGTGGAAGGGAGGCACGTTTGTGGTGATGTGGAGGGCCTACACAACTTCTGTTGAGCGAACCAGATGGTGCCGGGCACAGGGAGTCGCAGTTTGAAGAGGGGGAGAGGGTAGGCTAGCAGCCCTCCCAGCATCTCTCGGCAAACTCCTCCCTGAAAGATACTGCAAACCTGCTAACCTTACGGGGAAACGAGAACCACTGGGAGCGATGCTCGCTCAGGCGCTGCTCTGCCCTGCATCGTGTGGACCTCTTGCCTTGGACTGCATCCAGCAGAACCAGTCCCTGAGTGAGCCAGTAGGAGAGAGCAGGGCAAATAATAAATAACAATCCTGCTTTCTGTTATATATCAGTTATTCACCACTATTCACCAAATGATCTACAGAAACACATTGCAGCCTGCACCTTATGCACACCTTGTTCCATTTGTGGTGCATTTGAATCTGATGTTATATATTTGCATTCAATAGTTTTAATGAAACATTTTAAATAGCAAAACGATTGATAAATAGTAGCCAGTAATGAATTATCTTTTCTTTTTTTCCTGGTATGCCTCTACAAAATGAGTTCAATTATTTTAGAATTATCGATTTCAGAATAACATGTCATACAAGGGAGTCTTCACTATATGTTTTGACCTGCAGTGACAGAATAAAATGACTCTGTGTGTGTGGATCATTTAAAATGTGAAGATGTAACATGCTCAGCAAACAGCATATGCTTTTCATTATCTGATTTTGCCTTGGGTCCATAAAGTAATTAATCTGTTTTAAGAATTATCAGTTGCAGGGCAGGAACTGTATTCTTTGCACAGAGGGAAAAAATAAAGGTTTAAAAGAGTTAAGAAACTGCTATAGAGTTGAAGCCATACAGCTGAAGTACTTTGTCTCTTTGTTTGGCCATCTATTTTGATGGCTGCTGTTATTTTTGTTACTCAATAATCAATACTCAATAATAAATAATACTCAATAAATAATACTCAATAATAATAATGTCCACATACTTTTCCTTTTCCTCTAATACACTACTGGTTATATTGTTTCACAACCTGAAGACTGGAGGTGAGATTGCTCTGACTGTGCTTCATAATTTTGGGGCTTTACTGGCCTCCAAGACAAAAGAGAAGGAGCACCAACTTTTTTCTTCAAAAAGCTTTCCCATTATTAACCCTTTCCCACAGAGCTTCACAGCAATCTTTTTCCCAAAGAGCCATAAGGCAATACATCTTTTCCAGACCAAGCAACTTCCTTCTTGGTTCATCTTCACATCGGTGAAGCCTACTTTCTTGGCTGCCACATTTTTTCAGCATGGAATAAAGAGAAATCCCTATGTAATGAAGCCGACTCATTTGAAATTGATCACTATTACAGTTCTCACCTTGTGATTTATTGGTGTGCAGCATGACCCTTTCAAAAAATGACTGAAAACTAGTGCTGTGAATTTACCTCCCTGGCTTCAACCACCACTGTGGGATCCACCAGCTTTTGTCTTTATAATCACAGGGATCAAGAGAGAAATCTGTACTGACAGAACTCAATGTGATATCAGGCAATTACCTGTTAGGGGTAGACTGCAAACAGCATAAAAGTCATACTAGTCAGCAATGATCTGTAGAATTAGGATCTCATTATCACATTGTATGTTAATATAGTATAACAAATCTAATATCTCCCAGAGAATAAAGTGACAAAAATATTTCCATTGTGGTTAAATTCATTAGACATGTTTTAATGACAAAATATTAGAATTTTTTTAGTTTTGTTTTGCTAAAAGAAAATTAAATTTGTCATGAGTACTTTGTAGTAATAGTAGTAAAATTATCCTGATACACTAACATTTAAAAAATAAACATATGATTAGGTGTGATGATTAGTCATAGTTAAAGTAGGTGGTATAAGTTTTATTGTGTTGAATTGCTTCCAAGAGTAAAATTTTGATCTATTGAAGGTAATTGGATTTTCACCTTTTTTTTCCCCAGTGTGCCAAATTTTATCCCCTCTGTTTCTTTCGTTAACTTTTTCTGCCACCATTACGGTCTTTCATTTCTTGATTTGACAGTTCAAAGATCTGATCAGAAGACCTGATAGATCTTGTGGGGCATAGCACCTAATTTTGTGTCAGTAATTTTCAAGTAATAGAAGCAAGTTTGCTAGAAGTCCAAATACACATATTATATTTCTTCCTGCTAGTGTATGAGGATGGTAACACTAATACGGGGTCTCAAGACCTTGCTGTCTCTGTGATAGAGAACACACAGATTTTTATGACCTTGAGGAAAATATGCAGTCAATTCATGTTGAACCACTGATTTGTCTTTACTTCCTCCTTTTCAAATAAATAACTAGTTAGAGACGTCTTGCTCTGCTTGGAAATACCATACATCAGTGCACACGGAGCACATCTTGTGATAAGCTTAAGTCACCTTCCCTCTGGTGTGGAGGAACGAATGCCTCACCTCAGCTGTATGCACCCAGGGCCATGTCTTTGAAAGGCAAATCTGCTTGGTGGGGTGACACTGGCACAGGAAAGCATTTTGTATAACCTGCTGCTTTCATCCATTTCATCCACTTCAGGGCACCTCGGAGTGAAAGCAAAACCCACTGTCTCTGCTAGTTTTGAAGCTTTCAGTTCAACTTTAGAGGCAGATTAATAAAACTTTCTCGTATCTGGTATTTGCAGAAATGGTAAAGTACAATATTAGCAGAAATGTTGTGATCCCAGATTTCCTTTGCATATCCCAAGCAATGTTTTCTTGGGAGAAAGCAGAAGTGTCATTTCAAAGCTATGTAAATAAATTTACAGTCTGAATAAATGTTTGTCTCTTTGCATTCAGCCACTAGGTCTATAAAACTTTTACAAAACTGGGTTTAGCAAACAAACTGCAAACTTCAGAGGAAGTACAATACTTGTTTAGAACCAAAACCTGATATATATATATATATAGTGGTATTGCATTTTAAATTGTGATAATAGGAAGAAATGATTCTTCTTAAAAGATTTTCTGCTTACATTTCATTCATTTCTATTTTCTCTTGCCTTGCCTGCGTTCAGAGAATTAAAGAAGAATATGACAGAAGTCATGCCATATTCTTCAATTCAATAATACCTTTCCTAAGAGGATATTTTTCCATGGATAGAATCAGGTCGTTGACAACGAAACAGTATTTTACTGTCTGTATTGTTATAACTTTCTTTTATGTGGATTTCTCAAATGCAGCGCAGAAGAATAAGCAACACTTAAAACAAAGAATACTTAGCAGAACTTGGGCCCTTGCTTAACAGTAAAAAGTTGCATTTCCTTGAGGGTTGTGTGCTCTATCTTAACAGCTCACACACGACTGCATTTGACAGTGCTCTGGGTCACTGACTGGGGAAGCGCAGAGTTCTTCTGGAAGCTGGGTGTTTTAGGCACAAAAATTTAATACATTTTCTTCCTCACCTTACAAGTGTTTCTTTCTTAGTGAGGGTTCCAATTATGTCAGGTTTTGTCAAAAAAAATCTACAGAAAGAATGTTAGTAATATAAGTCAGTGAGTTGGGAGTGGAGGAAGAACCAATGTAAGGCTCGGTAAGTGTTCACAAAATGCACCCTGTTTCCGAACAGGGGCTTCACTTTAATTATTTTTGCTTCCGATTTCATCCACTGAATTATGAATTTCTTAGAAGAGACATAAAAAAAAGGGTCTCACTTCTCCAGAGGAAACGGCAAACTGTCGCAGATAATGAGCGGCTGGATTTGTGGAATTGCCTCCTTTGTTGCCATGGAAACTAAAGTTATGAAAAATGGAAGGAAAGAAGCTGATGATGCCTCCCATAGTTTTCCTATAACTCTTGGAGCTGTTAATCTTCCTTATCACAGATAGTTATTCTTAAATACTTTAGAGCAAAGGACGGAACAATATTGAGCTTTATTGAAGAATAACTGAATGCTTACCTGCATAACTGGAGCATACTGATGCTCCAATTAATCAATATCATATAGAATACCAGAAATATGTATAGATCCCCATCGATAGGTATGGAAATCGATAGGCATTGATGCCTCTCCATGTTGAGAGGTATTGTTGTCAACAGGCGTCAATGCTGACTGGTAGCAAAATCAGTCCAATACCTAAAGCTATAAATGCCTATCGAGACTGAGAGGTATTGATGCATATCAATAGGGATCGCTAAGTATCAATAAGTATGATAGTGATCAAATCCCACAATGATCAATGTTCAAATGATACAAACCTAAACCCGGTCAAAATTTACCAGTGAAAGCAGTATATTTAGAATTTGGTCTAAGTGATGATGAATTATTGTTCCCCAAATCCCTGGAGGTTTCCACTAGTGGGAATTAATCTCTCTCTAAAGATTAACTGACAGTTGTTCTAGGACTAAAATATTCTTCAGCTGTTGTTTCCTCAGGGTTAGTGTCCAAAACTCTTCCAAAACAAAGCTATGTAACGTCTCTCACAACATGAATCAAAAGAACAAAATCCAACATCTGTTTTGTTTGAAAGAGCTGTCTCCTGGCATTGTCCCAGCAAAAAAACCTCTGGGTCAATTGTAGCTATGATCTTAATTATATCTATAACTGGCTTCCAAAAAATTTTACACATTAGAGTACTCTCGTAGTTCATGAATTTGGTTGTTTTATTCTGGTCATCACCAAGATCAACCTCTTTTTTAAGAAGGTGTCTGTATTATCAAGGGAAGCAGCCAAATCAGAGGTACTTTGCACCTGAAATATATAGATGTTTGCTGGGCACCAACCCAAATCCTTTAACTAAACTCCTAACTCTGATTTATTTTTTCCTATTTATTTGGCAAGTGGATATTCTCTTTAGTTGGTCACAGAAAATTTTGTAAGCAAATTTATGATTATTGGACGTACCAGTTCTGTTTCTTTCAATGAAAAAAACAAAGCAAAACAAAAAACCCAACCCTGACAGACTACTCACCAACACTCCCAGCAAAATCTACAGTTTATTACAGTTATTATTTTAATAATCTTAGAGGATCTGGGATTTATCTGTGAATTCTTTGCAGTTATTCTTTAAGCTACTACTTAAATGGATATCTTTACTGTTCAAAAAAAGAAGGGGGGGGAGAATAGAAGTCCATGCATAAGCACTCACTCTCTGAAGTCAATAGTGACACTTCTTTCAACCATCTGCTTTGATAAATTTAATCTGTTATGTGTTTTCACTACCATGCATACTGACAGAACTAGTACTACTAAAGATTGAATGATGATTGACCCTGTCTTTTACAACATATCAGGCATGCCATGCCCCCTTCTATACAGTAGACTAAGGATTAGAGCACCAGATGTGCAGCTAACACCTTGAGTTAATTCTCCTCTTCCACCTAAGGTAATTCAAATCTACAAAAGCTACCACTGCAGAGGCCATCTGACCCCTCGTTTATGAGCAGGGTGAAAATACCCTCCAGCTTTTCTGTTGAAGCTGTGCGGTCTGCAGCAACGAATTTATGATTAATTGCATCTGGGCAAACAGACAGCAGGACTATGATGCTCAGTGTTTCGCATGTTCCCATGTGAATGAGTAATCAAAGGTTTTACTCTGCTTGTGTGACTGATGGTACTCTAAATAATCCATGAATACATGGCAGAAGCAGTTTTAGAGAAGACCTGGAACCGCAAGGCATGTCTCAGTGTTACGGTTGCTATGTTAGGGCCTGATTCCTTTGGTCTCCCGATGAGCTTGGGATAGCTGATAGCCAGCTGCCTGCTGGCTGGGCTGGCAATTTTGGACTGCCTGTCTGAGGTGTCTGACTTTCCCAGGAACTCTGTAAGGAGTTAGGGTACTGAATTCAAGCCTTGTATTTCATTTTCAGACATCAAAGAATTGGTGGTGTATTCCCTAACATACTATCTGCCTAACATAATGTATCCAAGTCCTTTATTGTATCTGGTCCTTATTTTTCTTTCTGCTTTAGCTTTGCACTGTTAGTGATGATATTACTGCTATACCTCACTGCTATACTTCACAAAAATACTGTTAGAAACAGTATAGCTTGTGAGTTGCTCAGGTACTAAATGAATAATGGCCACAAAAGTAAAGTAGCTAAGAATAGATAAAATAATATGATAAAATATATTATTTTGATTTTTTAATCTTAAAATAACTTGATTAAAAGGTGTTCTCATGTAGTCTATGAGAATGGCACTTTGTATGAAAATATGAAGGTAATATTAGCAGATAAACTATAGAAACAAAACTGAAAAATAAAGCCTTCTGTTTGTTCTTTATAGAAAGGATAGATTTAGAAATTAATGAAAAACATATCGAGTGCAGAAGAAAAATCAATTATCTGTAAGAGTTTTGCATTGCTTTCACAGGAGTCAGGATTTTACTTTGTAAGGTTCTCCTTTGACTTTACTCTGACTTGTTCACCCTGATTCAAATCACGCTTAACTTTTTAACTCTTTACCTTTGAAACCTAAAATCAGGATTACTTCAAGGACAAGTTTGAGTGCTTTCCTTAAATCATATCTTTGCCAAATCTCATGGTTTAATCACAAATCTGCAATGTTCATTGCTTTTTTGAAAGAATGTTCATTCTTTAAGAACCATCTCCTGGATTTGTACAGTTAAGTAAGAATTTCAGCTACAAGGTTTTTCTGTGTATTTTCTTTAATATGCATCCTGTCTTTATAGCTGCAGATAAAAACTAGAAAATATGACTTTAAAAGCCTATAAAAGCACACATTCCACAAAACAAATAAAAATAATCTCAAAGGGTTCTTTTTACCACTGTTTCTTGTGACCTAGCCTCTTTGAGGTTACACTTTCAGTAATATAGGATCAAAACCGGAAGATACATGCAGGAAACAACTAATTTTTTGAAGACATATATAATTTTACTCCAGTGAAGGAACTCAGAAAGCTCCCTAAGTCTTTCATATAAATGTTTTAAATATAAAAGCAAGGCCACAAGACTTTTGTTTAACAGTAGGAAGTATGAAGACACAAGAAGAGCTAATTTAGGTTACATCCTGCATTTAATTTGTGCTCATTCTAGACAGTTTATGAAGGTACAAAATGTTAAAAGATACTGTTTTGCCTTAAGCAGTCTGTTTATCCACAAACTGAAATGTGCTTGATTTATAACCACATAAAATTTCTTCTAACTGGATAATAATATCACTAATATTGATACTTCAGTGACCAAAATTTGAATGACTTGGAAATCTTACATTCTTTAGAGATAAAAGGAACAAGGCAGACAGTAATATGTTTGTTAGGGCCATTCTACACGATGCTAAAATATAATCCCCACAAGGCCAACCTTCTTTTATTCTTAGTTATTTTAATTTGTTCTTGATTGACATTGGCTACATGAAATGCTCTTATTTATGGCCTAGAGATCACAGCATAATGGATAGTCCATGTTTGCCCTTTCAGTGACATAACTTTTTCCCCTATTCTGTAATTAAATTAAATTAAATACACACTGAGACATCTAAATATAGGTAACATATCTCAGCAAATAGAGTAAAGATGAAGAAGCTATGTTTAACCATCCGAATGCTTTATGAAAGTTCATTCTCCATCATTGTATGTTTCTGGGAAGATCTCTGAAAGAATTACTTCTTACCCTAAGATCTGAAATTTCAGCCTCAGAGCTGAAAAGATCTAAAATCTTTTCAATAACTGCAATTCTGATTCATCACTAATTAACATTTTTAATTCAAATTTTTTTCTTTTCTAAAACATATGTTCTTACTCAAGTACTCTATGATGTAAAAATTAATTAAACCCTGTGGACTGTTATGCAATTCAGTATATTGGAGGGGATTAGTCTCATCTGACTTTGCATTTCTTAACTTTAGGCACACTTGTCTAGGACAGGACAGAGAGTGTGCTTCCTAATGATGTCTCTCTCTTTCTCTGTTGACTGTGGTGGGATCTGGATGACTAGCATAAAGCAGATGCCTTGGATTTGACTGGTAAAATGAAGTGCGATGAATCTCATTCTGTAACACCACAGAGTCTTCCCGCTAATGAAGTTCTCATCGCTGTAGTATTTTCAACTCCTGGAAATTCAGATGCTGCAAGTCACATTTCCATCCTATATCCTGGGGCTGGCAGCAGCCACGCTCTCAGCTCTGCCGTTCCTCTGTGCCTGTCTCCACAGGGTAGGAAGCTCACTGCCTGGCAGAGGCAGCTTGCTGCATTTGGGGCGGGATAATGGACAATTCAGCTTCTCAGCAGATATTAGGGCTCCCTTATGGGAGAACTGGAATTATGGAAGGGCTAAAAGAGAACTTAAAGGCAAAAGCCTCAAAGGAAGTGGAGAAAAAGAAAAAGGATAGCTGTAGCAGAAGAAACAAAATCTAGGACTTAACATTGTGTATGGGTAAAAACAAGGTGATTTATGAAGAACCATAGAGGAAGAGGCCGTTAGATCAGAGAAGAAGGAGACATAATTTAGATTTTAATTTTGTAAGGGACTTGGGTGGCCTTTGCACAGCCTTGCTAGCGAATAGTTAAACTGATTCTCTTGAATAACCTAGAAGGTGACATTTGTTGCCATAAATTATTCACTGAATACCTACAAATAACAAATTCATTCATTGTAACGGGCTTTCAGACACAAAATATGGTGAAATTCTCAATACGTTATTCAAACAGCTGGAATTCAGATATGTTTTTATGTATCTCAGCCGTAAATACATTTGAGGTGTTGTTAGATGGCAAGTGTGATAAACTGGGCATTTCCTTTGCATCAAACGCTATTGATTGCTGAGCTCGGCGAGCCATTGTCTGCTGAAAACGTGGAGTCTTTGAACTTTTGCCAGTTTCTTGTTGCTGAGCAACAGCATTTGTCCCTTCCAGTTTCTTGTGGGTATGTAGCTTGTACATATGGATTAAATATAACAGAATGTAGAATGACAACTATCTTAACTATTTGATGGCCATATAAAATATTGCCCCTCTTAAAGGAGTAAGATCTGGCAAGCAGTATTTTTTCTAGATATTCCTATATATCTTGGACTATGTAAAGGACATGGTGTTGGTAAATGTGTAACATTCTTAGCGAGAGTCACACATTCTGTCTTCTGCATCTGGATTATTTTAAAACACTGAATTTCCAGACAAAAAGACCTTTTACTGTACTTTATGCAGTGTGAATCTTTTTTCATTCCATTACAATTGAGCATGCAAAGAAATTATTATTCATTAACAGTGAACATTTCCAAAATCTGGACTGTCAGAAGCATTTTGCTGCTGCAGAAGAATGAAAGTATTTTTCTGAGATCCACAGCTAGTTAAAAGTAGGATTTGCATGACAGTTCTAAAGATTATTTTGACCTTTTCATCAGTCACTTTAAAATGTCAGAACTCTTCAGCTGACTCCACACAACACCATTAGTTCCATTAAGCACATTTTCTACCTAGTATTTTAAGCTTTAATAAATATAAATAGCTGCGTATTAATTGAAACAACAAAAACTGATTTCTGTAAAATTTCCAAATGCAAATTGGAACCCAAAGGCAAATTCAGGATTGTTTATGTTCACATATGAAGTGGTCAGGGAACCCAGTTTCCAACTCTTTCAGAGTCTATGAGGTCTGCAGTGCTCAATTAAAGCATTTTTGTGACTCATTGATGAAAGTAAACAGCAAACATCTTAAGTGTCCTGAGACAAAATCATGCTGAATACTCATATCTGAAAGTGTTTTGGTCAAATTCTATTTCATCTTTTTTATTCTATCAGTTCTAACAGAAATATTATTGGTGTCAATAGTGTAACTTTTGTGCATCATCTGAAAAAATAATTAGTAGGAGGAGGGTATGTGAAGACTTTTCTAAGATATATTTGATGTAATAAATAAAGAGAAACATTGGCTGAAACTTAGATTCCGAAGAGCCATTAAAGATGTCAGTTAAGTTGGCCCAGGAATTGCTGGCCAGGGTTGTGTCTCTACATTCAGTGCTGTCTCCATCAAAATCTAACTGGAGGCTGCTGCCTCCTTCAAGAATAGTGTTATGTGTATATGAAATCTAACTTTACATGAAGATCCAGTAGGAGGACTCTCACACTGCTAAAGGAAGAGAAGAAATCTAGTCAGCTGTCAAGGTTTTTGTGTGAAAATGCTTTTCAGGATCAGGACCAGAGTTTGTAAATGATAGATGAAAAGTGAAATGAAGAACTTTTTTTTTTTTAATTTCACAAAAACAGCAGGTCTTCTATGCCACACTTTTATAAAGCGTAAATGAAAAGGCGAGGAAAGAATTTCTCATACGTAGCTCATGCATTAAGGTGATTTCCATATAAAAGAGCATAGAATCTTATCATAAATAAATTAATGATGTATATCTGACTACCTCGGCACCTCTCTAGGCACCAATATATCTTCTTAGGATGTATCATTGCACCCCACACCTTTCAACTGGTTCCGACATTCACCACTACTTGTAAAACATCCTTCCCCCTTTTTCTAGTTCAATGCCAAGAACCAGTGAAATTTAGATGTACACTTGTTACTGTTTTTTCTGAGGCACACCTGGAGGATAGCGGACCAGAAGCAGAGATACCCAGTAATGCCCATGTTCACCTTCAAAATGGTGACCTCCCTGTGTGTGGAAAGCCATTTTACATTACTCTGGGAAATATGGTTGTTCTGTTTGAGTCCCTGCTGCTTGGAGTCCTAAGTTTTAAGGAAACTGGATTTCTTAGTAAGGGGTATGAGAACAGTTATGTTAAAATGTTTTTAGAGTCTTTAAAAATCCTTAAAATAAGTACTGTGGTTTTCCTTCTTCTTTTTTTTTTTCCCCTCAAACATATGTGGCATGTTGTAGAATAAGTGCAGGTATAGTACAAGACTTTTATAAACATCCATGATGGGTTATCCACACAATAGTGCATCCAGGGTCTCCCAGAATGGAGGTAAGAAGTTTAGGAGTCAATGACACAGATTGTCTTGTGGAATAACTTGGTATAACTTTTGTATTCCCTCACCATTTTGGCTTTTCATTGAATTTCTTTCTGTGAAGTGTATTATGTTCTTAACCATAATAATATAGTTATGCATATGTACTTGGATTTATATATACATGTGCATATATCTGTGAGAGCAAATGATTCAGTCATGCTCTGTGTAATAAGGCTTGACCATAAGCTTTAAATTAAGTAATGTTGCTCTAGTTAATCTGTCATAGTCATCCCCTGTTAATATAAATTATTAATACATCTGATTCAATAGCAGTTATTCTACATTCTAATACATACAGGAAAGCAAATCTGGGTGGAGCACATCAGAGAGTTAAGCTTTGGAGTTCATAGGTTGAAACTCTCAGTAACAGTAAGTTTGAAGTGACACTTTCCATTTTTCTTAGAGAAATATAACAAATCACGTAGAGTGAAAGAATATGGACCTAAGGCTGGTCCTAAATTAGTGTTATAACAAAGATTTCTGAAGAGCAAGGACATGGGTGCTGAACTAATAACAACCCTTTGTATGCTGATGTGTTGGTTTCATCCTGTGACGTGTGCAGTCACATGCATGCTGAGTTGCTTTCTTAACAACAAGCACTTTAAAATTAATTTATCAGCAAGAGAATGGTCTGGAGAAGCACAGATAATAACAGGTGTACAAATATAATACAAATAATGCAATACAATTGTATAAAGATAAATCAGAATATTATAGATTAAATAAGCTCAAATCTTTATTAAATCCTAGCAGCAGCAGCAGCAACCTTTACCACAGCAACACTATTGCTATAGTAGAGAGCTGATAGATCTGTTCAACTCTTTAATGTGAGTCTATGAGCAGCCTTGTTAAAGACAGCTTCTGTGAAAAGACTGCTGGAGTTTTGCCTTCGTTGCAGATTTATCCAAGCATGGATTTACCTACTGAGTTTGATTTAGCTTTCACATAGGTTAGGATTTACCCAGAAATTTAATGGAATGCACATCTTCCCTACAGCCCCTTGTAGTCATTATTTTGGATCATGCTGCAGATATTTCTTGGTCATATGATACAGAAGCTCCTCTAAAGCCTCCAAAAATCTGCATTAAATGTTGTATTCATTTACTCGTGACAACATCATCAAGTGTGCAAGGAGAACTGGAATCCCACTTACTTGACACATCTCATACTTGAGAGCCAAATAGTCATTTTTGTTTGCTTCAGCTGCTCCCAGAACTTGTGCTAAGACAAATAGATTATGCAAAGTTCAAAGCTGTATGTTCAGAAATGGATGCAATTATCACTGTTACAAAGCTAATATTTGTATGGCATTGCAAAGTCAAGAATTGTGTGACACTGAATGGAAATAGTCATGGGTGGTGAATGAATGCCTAATTTTTTGGTGCAGAGTAGGCAACACTATTTCAAAAACTTACCCTTTTTTGATCAACTTGCTTTTGTGATCAATGTTATTGAAGGAATAGACTAGAAGGAAGCCTCTGCATTGTACTCCCATTTTGGAGATTATATTGTCATAAAATTCTCTTCATAAATGGAGTAAACTCCATCTGAGAACATCTTGAAGCTGTTTAATGTTCCTTACACCTATAGGGAGGCTATTTGGGAACTGAGCTTTGCTGAGAAACCTAAATTCTAACTGAAATTTATCCATGGCCAGCTTGTATCTGTTTCTATGCCAACATTGTCCTTTAGATTAAAGAGCTCTTTTCCTTCTCTCGTGTTTATCCCCAAAGACTTTATAGAGAGCAACTGTATTCCCTCTCAGCTTTTGTTTTGCTA
Source organism: Apteryx rowi (assembly GCF_003343035.1). NCBI lineage: Eukaryota > Metazoa > Chordata > Aves > Apterygiformes > Apterygidae > Apteryx > Apteryx rowi. Next base: position 1,264,242 of record NW_020448730.1, read on the forward strand.
GGCTAAACAAGGCAAGCGCTGTTGACAGATGGTTGGCCACAACCCAGCCAGGCAAGGCTGACACACCAGCTTCAGGAAGCCAGGAGCAATCACTCTTTGGAGGCTACCTCCAGACTCTAGTGCATCCTGTCACAGATTTGAGAGCAAATAAGTATTCTCTTGGGCCGTAGCTCTCTCACTACTTCCCATTCTCCGATTACCCATGGTCCATGGAACAATTATTTATTCTTTAATAATTGTCCATCAGAAGCTCAAACAGTTTTATAGGCATAAGAAGTGGGATGGTTGCCTGTGTTGACCTAACTGGTTGACTTTTGATCTAATTTGTAAGCCAAAATAAGTAAAGACACAGGAGTCTGAAGAGAGGGCAGGAAAAACCATCATGGATCCTGGGTTCCTATTTCAGAATTTGAGGCACGGTAAAGTCCCTGCTCTCAGTGTGTTATTGCTACCACTAACCAAAGTGATCACTCCTATGTGTGGCAGTCACACTGATGGCTGCTGTGTGTGCATATATACAGGTGACATCCTGATCCTGAAAAAGGGCTCTTTAAATGCTTAGGGAAAACCAAAAGCATATGAAAATCACCGGTAAATCCTGTATTCTTTTTCTCCTCGTTTTTTAAAAATGAACCTGGCAACAACTTAGAATCCATATCTACTTTCAAATCGCAGATATCATGGCCAAAATTCAAACTCAGGTACGTAAGTGCTGCCAAATTAGAAAAGGAATTGTTTGTTTCAGATTTAAAAAGTTACTCTCCTTCCCCATCTTAAAGATGTTTTGCAGCCGTAAAGTGGCTTCCTACCAACAGTGCTGGCTGCTTGTCAGCACTGGTGAGGTAATCCCTACATTTAATGCTCAATCTTAGAAACTGGCTAATCTCCAAACTGTAAAAATACATAGTTTGGGCTGTCAAAATAGCCTTTGAAATCTTGTTCCTGTAAATCTTACATGGGGAAAATCTGGATTGTGCCACTTACAGACATTTCTACAACTGAAAACGGTGGACAAGATTTGCCCCATGTACAAATTCTGTTATTACTTAAAGAAGTCAGACCCAAAGGGATCCTATTTACCAGGATCAACGCCATATTTAGCTGTCTGTTTCCATCCCTCCCTCCCTCCCTTCATTCCCTCCTTCCCTTCCCTCCTTCCTAACCACTTTCTTTTACCCAATCTTCCATATTTTATCACACATAGAGTCTGATTCATTAAAGTGCCTTTGCACAGGCTTCATTTGACAGGTCTAATTAATCATGGGATGATTTCTGTGAGGCTGCTCAAATGTTTATATGTTTGAATGAATCATGGTCATAGTTTTCAGTGTGAAAATAAGTTCAGTACCCCATTTTCTAGATGTGTTATGATACAGATCGTCTGATTACTTTATGCTAATATTTTCTGTGTTCAATTTGTTGAGCTTGCTCTTTCTCAGTATAACTTTTTCTTGCATCCTAAGTCTTCCTATTTCTCTATTTTTCTGTTAAATCTGTATTTGAAGGAATTTGAGCAATTTGAAAATTGACAAAATATATGCCTTTTGGCACCACTGACACTTAGCTTATATATTATGTCATCTTTTGTCTTTCACATGAGTGAGCATGATTAAATCCTTCAGCATGAACTGAAGCTTTGCTGGCTGAGGATGGACTTTTGGCTTTTGGACACTATTGTAATATGTATAATACATTTATTAATTACAATGCCATCAACAGGGAACTCTGCTACACAGAAAGGGAACTTTGATCTTGCATAGGGATATTGCATATTTGCTAACTGGATTCTTCCACCTGTAGGAAGTTCCAGTTCAATAAGTATATCTGCAAGAATTGGACCCAAATATATTTTGTATTCAATATATTTGTAAACATTCTTAATACTATGAATGAAAATGCTGCTGTTTTCATGAACAAAATTTGTATTCACTGGTATTCAAACAGCAGATTTTGGTTGTGGATTCATTACATGCTTGTTTGGTGAAGACTTCAATATTTGCAAGTATAATTTTAAAATAAAAATCAGTTTTATTGTAAGAGTGACTGAGCAAGAAAGACCTGGAATATGTCTAACTAGTTCACTTTGAAAGTTGAAATTCTTTAAAGTATAACATGTCATTTTCACATGTAGATGACAATCAATCACAAAAACATCCTTGTTGAAAAGGATATTTTAATGGGTTCAAATCTTCAGTGCGTATGTGAGTGTGGTGTAGGACTGTGTAAAAGCCTGATGCAAGGCAGCTGCTACCAGTGGAGGGGGAAGGAAAGAGAAGAGAGAGAAAAGACAGGAGAGGAGAAGAGGAAGATGAAAAATCCCAGCCAAACAACTTTCCATCAGCATCTTCAGAGCAGTGATAATGAACCACCAGAGCTGACTGCCACAGGAAAACGGGACTTGACAGATACACAAAAAATCCATCAAATGTAAGAGCTGTGCTAACCTGCCTGTGTATTGGCATGGATAGCAGGCATTCAAAATGTTTCCTAATGTAGAGGTATTCACAATGCCACCATGCACTTACTATTCCTTCTTTAATGTTTCTTTGTGCCTGACTGGGTTTCCATATGTTATCCTTCGCCTTACTGCCATATGCTGCAAAGAAATACAATAGCGTCTACATAAAGTTGTATGCAGAGCATTCCTTAATGAGCTGAAAGATCATTTTGCACTCTTCTCAGGGTGAATAGTTCTGTCAGCTTCTGGATGATCATCTAATTTGACTTTTATTGTATATTTATATTTTATAGTCTATATATTATATATTATATAATTCTGTATATTTTCTATATATTCTGTTCTATATTATATTATATTATTTCTGTTCCATACGTAATTCTCAAAGACATAGTTTTGCTTGTTTTTTTCTTTGTTGTTGACTGTTTCTGATGGTGGTTATTAGGTCACAGTTGTTAGGACCTTTGATCTTGTTCCTTCACAACTTGTATTATGAAATCACTAAGTTGACAGCATGCTATACTATTTTAGAGTTTTAGTATGCTCTAGTGCTGACATTTCAGAATTTTAGTAGAGATTCTTGATTATTACAATTTTAACATAAACTTGTTATTCAAGAAAAGAATGAGATTCCAGGTAAATGAAATGACTGATCAAATGGAACCATTCATCTGTTTCATTCTGCAAATTTTCCATACTCAAAAGCTTGTTCAGGCCAGCTCTGTACCCTTTCACTGCATAATTTATCCTGCTTTTAAATGCTACCTACCCCAGGTGGGATAGTGAGTCTTGATGCCACTGGGGGACATGATGTCTGGGGAGGAACCTGCCTTAAAGGCAAGGGCAGTTCCTGGTAATTCCTGAAGAAATAATGTCTGCTGGATGCAGAAGTCCTTCCAGGTGCTTCCTGAAGGTGATGCAGCTCTGTTTAACCTTCAAAGTGTGTGTGTGTGGGGGGGGGGGGGTTGGTTTTTTTTTGTATGCAAGACAACGAGGTCCTGTTCTGGTGCTCTAAGAACGTGGCCAGGGACAAGACTGAATCATTGACGGAAAGACCTCGCTTTGACATTGCTTACGTGTTGATAGTTCAAAGCCAATACTTAAACACAGAAATCTGCTTCTTCTATCACAGCATGGGAAAGAGAATGTGGAGTAAAGAGGCACATGTCCAGGATGTTCCTATGCAATAGTTAGTCTCAAGTTTGATGCAGCCCTGAAACAGATTACTGCTATTAGTAGAAGTAGTAAAGGTAAACCAGAGTGATTTTGGACTTCCTTTTTCTTAACTCTGCCTGGCTGCATTTCAGTTTGGCTATAACCATGGTGCACAGTGTAGAAAAATATTATCCATTTCTCATTCAATGATTCTGGAGAGAAAAGGGACTGTTTTGTTCCCTCAGAAATGAATATAAAGGAATTTTTCTACTGTTCTCTTGCTTAAATTTATAATTATAAATACCAATGAGTTTTTCACAACTGATTTTTCTATTCTATATTGCCAGATTTTGCCTATGTCTCCCACTGCAAATTGGTTTGCATTACCTACATCAGTATTTGGTCTATATTTAGACTTGAGCTTGTCTCTTTGTTCCAATCATAAATACTCAGATTAGGATTAAATGTTTAGTTTGGTTGATCCACTAGCTTTTTATTGCTTTTTTTTCAGATTTAGCAGATAGTATATACAAGATGTTCATGTTCCAAATATTATGCCTTGCTATTGTTCAAAGGCTTTCTCAAAGAAGTTTTTGTAATGCTTTCTGAAAAACACAGTGCTCTAGATTTACCTCATTCTATCTGGAAGTTTCTCCCCTACCTACATCACAGAAACTCAGGACATGATACTCGACAGGAGTTCAACCTAACTAGAAAGTTCTTTCAGCACTACTTGCATTCATCCTTTTAGTTACTTTCTTAACCATTTTATGACTTTTACACTACACTATGTCATATATCATATCCTATCATTTAAACAGTAATGTGAAATTTTCTCCATGCTTTCATTCAGACAGAAGAGCTTTACTGCATTGATTTTCCTTAAAACATAGTTATCTCAAAGAAGGATCACAGGTTAATTTGGCACAACCTACTTGTACTTAGGCTCTGCTACATGGTGTTCTATTTTTCTCCAGGTATGAATTTTTCTTGCTTTCATAATTTGTCCTAATACCTTTCATGCAACTGAAATCAGACTACAGGGTATTGAGTCAATGATTGTCATTTCATTTTTATTCCCTGTCTTAAATATTTTCTGCTTTACAGTTAAACTCCAGGCTCCATAGATCTCATAGGCCATATTTTTCAGAATTCTGTGGTGTAAATTATCACTGAGATCTTTCAGTTTTTGATCTTCTTTCATTGAATCAGTCCTCTCCCTCAAGGATGTTTCATTAGCTGCTGTCATCTGGACATCGTGATCTGAAGTGTTACAGGGGAATGCAACTGTTTTGCTAATTAACAGACTAAACTTTGGTCTTTAATATAGCTTGTCTTGGACTTTTAATCATTCCTTAAACATCTGCTGTAAGATGACTGTGCCAAGGACAAATAAGACTGAGCTTGCTGTCTTAAAGATAATATAAGACTGAATATATGGTATATTTATGAAATAAATAACTACTTTTGGATCCAGTGCTCCAAGTGTTAGCATTTATTTTTCATTACTCTCCACTTTCTGAGGTATTAAGGTGTTAAAATGATGCAAAATATGTTTCTACATGAGAATATTCTAGCGCATGAATTTTGTCTTCCTTTAATATCCTAGAGAAAGTGGGTGGGCTGGAAAAGAATGCATACAGACTTTCATTAGTGTATTAATTCACATAGTAGGTATTGCAATAAAAACAAGTAGCCGTCCCATTTCACAAGCAACTAGATTTAACCATTTTGTTAATTCTGCAGGTGATTTAAAGTTCCAAATTCTGAAATGTTTTTTGGAGACTCCTAACCTACGCTAATGATTATTTTCCTGTCTGCAGTGAATTCTAAGTATATGGAGAGAGGTGTTTCTCTGAAGCAGGAAAACAATTATAAACAAATCTGTCTTCTAATAGCATGCACACTGAAATCAGGATTCTCTTTATTCCCATAAGCGTGTATGCACCACAAAAAGGTATGCACCACCCCTGAGGACACTAGAATTACACAACTGGTGCATAGGAGAGAAGAACTGAACTGTGAAGAGCAATCCTATATTAGACATGCAGGGAAAACAATATCAGCGAGGCTTCATGTGAAAATGAGAGGGTGGCCTTTTACAAACGTAACTGCGCTCAGGGTTGCTCAACATGCAAAAAGAAGACGAGGAAGCAAATTAGTTTAATTATGTTGATTTAGAAAAAAAAAAAAAGCTGGTTGCCGTATTTTTCAAGGTCCCGACATCTGCAAGGTACTAAATACTTCCTGCCAAGCTGTTAATACCTTGAACTTCTAATGTTGCATTTAACAGGACTAGAACTGTTAAGAAGTCTACTCTAGGGTTGTTCCTGCTAAATTCTGTGTTCGTAAATAATAGAGAATTTACATTCAATATTGTCTCCATTTCTATTCACATTAGTCAGGGTTCTATATAAAATGCCAGTTTCCTATCTGTAAAGTGACATTTTCAAACGCTTATTGTGAGTATAACAGTGATTGGGAAGTTGTTGGATGTATTTCCCAGAAGCAGACAAATTCATCCCCAGGAAGAGAGGAAAAATATGAAGATACCTTTGCAGCATATCCTTTACTAGATATTGCTCAGATAGGCATTGTCTCCACAGGGAAAGCCACAGAAATATGGCTGTGCACTTAAACAGTGCTTTATGAGGGACAAGAAATGTTCCTGGTGAGCAATAGAAATAAAAGGTGGCACTGATGGCTTAACTAGAATATATCGCTGCAGAAATCAAAAATCAACATGTTCTTAGGAGACCAAGTGTTGGTTACATTGCTGCTAAGTGAACATTCACAGAAAGCAGTTGGCTGTTCTAATGATTGCATCTGACATCTGGTTTAAAACCTTTTATGCTTTGTGAATTAGCTAGATCTTACTATGCACAAGTCGGCTCTTAAAAATTATACTGATGAATTTGAAATGAGAAGCTGATGAGCCACTTGAAGTATATAGCTCTGATAGCATTAGGTAAAGAAACCTAACTTGAGATCTTGAGGTACAGATAATAAAACCTTTTAGAGAAAGAAATAAAAAAGGAGTTAGATTATTTTAACTAGGTTTTCAATTTTTGTATGTGCCTCTGGGCTGCAACATGTCTCAAGACTCCCAACTAATTTTGAAAACAATGTTCTTGGTGAAATATCACAAAGCAAATATTTTAAAATTGTTTTAATATCAGCTATGCTATGATTTTTTATCATTAACTTTTTGATAACCCTAATCTGTCACAGCAGTAACTGTCAGTTTCTTTGAGATAATGCTCCTTAAATTTAACACTGAAAGGACCAATAATTAAAAGAACTTTTTGCCCAGTACGCTCTTGTAGATGGTACCAAAATTTTCAGAGCATAATTCAGAACTTTTTGTGGAATTAGCTTGAGAAAAGGAAGGGACTAGTTGTCTTAAGAGTTTTGATTTTTAATTTTGTGATACCTAGAAGGCACAAATTTAAAAGTACATTTATGCATATGTAAGCTGAGGGAATTGGAAAGATCTTCAACCTCAATCAAACTTATAATTTTGAATACCTAGATTTATAAAAATATAAGTTTGATTGAAGTTGAAAACCAATATTTAGTTATAGTTCTTTAAATCTAGAGTGAAAACTAAAATGAAAATTGGCTTGCAATAATGAGTTATATTCTATTTAACTGATTATTTTTCTACAGCACATGACACTCTTCCCAATTTTTCTCTTTCTTATAACTGCAAAATGCTTATTTCTATGAACACGATCCACAGCTAATGAGTTTAGTCCCTTCTGTTTTCTATTGATGAATACAGGTCTCAGCTGGTGCCTTGCACTTTAACATCTGATTTATTCTCAGGAACCTCATTTTGGTAGTTCGAACTCTAATCCACCTGTGATTATTGCAGCAAGTTTCACCTCTCTGAGGACAACTCAGAACGCTTTCTTCCAATTCATGCAGCATGCTAACTGAAAACCGTGACCATTACGCTAGAGCGTATTTCTGCAGATTTGCATCCCTTTCCAGTACTCAAAAAACCTGTTTTACAGAAGGACTTTTCACAACAGAAAAACAGCAGCATCCGCTTGTTATTTTCATTCTGCTTGTATGTATTGAATTCCCTGATTTAGTATATTTTAGCGTTCTGTTTACTTTGTACTGGAGGAGCAATTCCACTTAATGCTATTAATTAGCAATAATGCTAACCGTGACCATTAGAGACAGATAAATGCCTCCTACCATTTTAATTATCTGAAAAGAGACACAAAAGAAAGACAGACCTATTTATTTTACAACGGAAGAGAAAACATTCATCTTTGGCCATACATAGCCTTTTGTATCTTTGCTAACAATAGCAAATGGCATAGTTAAAAATATGCTGTCAAAACTAAATGTGCACAGTGAGAATTTTTAGACTAAAAAATGCAATAGAAGACTTTCTTTATTGTGTTTTAGTCCATCAGCCACAAATTTTTTTCTCTGAATATGCAGCAAGCTCAATTATTCTTATGTAGCTGGCTTTAGAATGCTCCAATTAAAATAAAAGAAGGAAAATCTTGATCCTTTTCTCAGGCAAATCTCCCATAGCTAGTCAGAATATAGTGTGTGCACTCATTGTTAAAATACAATTGCTCAGGCTATAACTACAAACTTTTAGTACAGTTTTTTTTAATTCTATAATACATTACCTGTCACAGGAAAACTCAGTACCAATTTAAATAGGGGTTTTGCTTAAAATAACTCTGATTCTAGATGGGATACGGGCTCTATGTGTTCTAGGTGGTATTTTAACTACTGCTAGTTAACATAAGCTGTATCTCTACTGTTTTTTGAATCTATGTGTCAGTCTATATCTGGACCAAAATCTGGCTTGTGTTCCACTGCTTGAGAGTGGGACATCCTCAGGGGAGGAAGAGAGAAAGCGAGAAAGGAGGAAGAGGACGTGAAAGATGGGGAGGAGCTGGGACACACACAGTCCTACACACACATCTATGCAGTCTGAACAGACCATGTGGAATTATGAGAGAGCTGTTGCTCTTTGGGATTTCTTCTGCCTTTGAGGCACCCTCGTGTTATTGATGCTTGACACATAGGTTTGGATATTCAAGAAGGCACCAAAACCATGTCCCAGGAGCAGCTGCAGTTTGTTGGAAAACTGAATTTATGCAGAGTAGATGTCATCCAACATCTGCTAGTTCCAAAAACTGGATAAATTTGGATCATACTCCGTAGGCATGCACAGAAAAATGCAGTAAGGAAAATGGTACACTTAGTATCCCTTGACTTCTTCCTGAAAAAAGTTGCACAAATAAAGGCTGTTTTTTCAAACCAAAATTCTTCACAAGGTCAAAACCAGTATTTATACATCCTTAATATGAATAATCTAAGTTTTTTAGGTATCATTCTTAAATAAGTCTTTGCAGAGGAATGATTTTACACTAAATCAAAACAAAACTGCTCTGAGAATGAAACTGAAGTTGCACCTGTCAGGCTGTTAGTGCATTAAACCGTTGGAAAAATACAGTTAAATCAGCGCCCTTCTTTAATAGCCAGACCTTTGGAACAGTTTGAGGACTCCACTTGTAATATAATAATATAAAAGGAGAAAATCCAATGTTTTTAAGGTCCTTCATTGTTTTAGGACGGACAGTTCACATCTGAATTTGAGCTAGTTAATGTTTCGCCACGAACTGGAGCAGGGAGGAGAGCGGGGTGTGATGCACGGCCAGCAGGTAGCACTGGGATGCCCGGCTGGACGTAGCAAAGTCAAGCACGGCTGGTGGGAGCAGCCAGCAGGGTGGGAACGACCTGAGACACCGACCCTGGCCGCGAGAGGAGCGAGTTGGGACGTGGCCGGGAAAGCGAGGCGCCAGCCTTCACCAGGCCTTGCTACCTGGCAAGATTTAACAACTATAACTACAGAGTGGGGCAGAAACCAGCTGGCAGCTGCTTTCCCAGAGGAAAAAGTGTACAAATTGTTACAGTTATCTTTCGGAATTGTAACTCTGCTTTTCTACCTTGTTAGGAGTGTTCTTTCCGCAATAAAAAGATGAATATACTTGTTATTCTGCACAGTGAAGATCTTTATGAGTGTCAGGCAGTCTCACTAAATAGCAATTTTTTTAATAGGACTTTGCTGGGATGTTTTAAATGTTCACACTGAAGCTTTGCCAGCAAACAATGGTTCAGGCTTTATGGTTCCCTGGTGCTTTACATGCCTGCTTACACTACTTTATGCTGCAGAGCGTTACTTATGGGGCTGCCTAAATATAGGCCATGTTTACTTTCCATAAAACACCATGGACTCTATTCTGCTTCCATGGAGCGCAGTGAGAGTTTTGCCATGAAGTTGCATGTGAACAGAAGTGAGTCTGATGAAGAAAGGAAGGGGGAAGACTCAGAAAATTAGCAAGCAGACATTTGCAGTTTCCTTAAACATTTTTCAGCTGCAGTATTTTGCCTGCTTAATTTGGCTTGTTTGCTGTCAAGTGCTATTGCTCAGAATATTCAACGAACTTTTACAGAGGACAGACCTCTGCCATCTAAGGGAGTCCGTCTGAGATCATGGTTGCTTGGAGGGAGCAGAAGTGGTTTGAAAAATTGCATTTACCCATTTCAGAATCACTTATTGTTGGCTGGCTCACGGATCTGAAAGGGCAAAGAAGTAATATGACAGTGCACGGTACTAGTCTGTTGAGGAAACCAGTCTGGGTCTTGTCGGGATACTTTTGCTAGAAGTATCAAGATTGGATGTTCATGAAAGCTTGTTTAGCTGGCAGTAACTCTGAGGACAAATCTTTCAGATATTTACAGAGCAGCAGCACAATTTATACAGATAAACATAGTTCACATAGAGAAACTGAATTTGAATATACAGATGGATGGGAACCAGAACATCCATGTTTAAAAAGAAAAAGGAAACATTCTGTGGAGATTTCCCGTGAAACGCACAAACAAAAAAGCAGCAAAGCCATACACAAACCTTTATTTGTGATTTTGAACTTCAAGAATTTTCAGAAAAGCTATTTTCATTTCAAAAGTTCATTTGGAAATAAAAAATAAAACATTGAATGCTCAAAAACATGACATATTATGCTACTGAAATTTTGCATTTTGTTTTTCAAACTAAATACTATTTTTCCATCTGTGTTTTGCTAAGTATTTCTCTTTTGTGTAAATAACAGGGCAACTAAAATTTTCATAGAAAAACAGACGATCAGCTGAAGTTAAGTATTTTGTAAACCAATCAAACTTGATGAAAGGATAGACTTGTGATATTTAATATGTTGGGTTACAGGAGAAGTTAGAATAGGAAACACATAGACTGATGTTCTCAGGCCTGAATCTCATCTTATGTACACCAAGCTGCTATTTTCAGTGGAATTATGCTGCAGCAGATTAGGCAAAAATCAGACCATTAAGTATGCTAGACAATAACTCTGAGCACATTTTATTGATAGAACAGATTAATTAACTCTAAAAAGTTATTTATTTATGTTTACTTTGAAAGTGTTATTTGTACCATTAAAACAGATGAAAACTACACCTTATTGTTAGCCATTTTATTTGTTCTTGTTTGTTTATGAATAGCTAAAAAAATATGTAGTGTTAATACTATTTTAGTGTGCAGTATATTTCAGAGGAATAACTCAATTTTGTAAACACTAGGGGTTTGTGATTCTCTTATAAATCAACAGTAGTTTTCAGTATATGGTAGCTGTTGCTGTCAACTGCCAAAAATTGCTATAACCTATCAAAGTCAATGGAAATATGCTGATATACACTAGCTGATTGGAGACAGCAGGATCAGAAAATTCAGCATCAGTACAATTTTGAAAGAATCAGAACTGCTTGCTTCAAATAGCTACCAAAATGTAGTACAACATAAATCTTAGACTGGCATGAGATGAAACAGTTTGAAGAAAAAAAAAAAGGGGGGGATGTGGGGATATAATTAGAATTCTCTGAAAAATACCAAGGCAGACAGTGAGAAATACAATAATAGAACCAAAATAAAATGTATACACAAAAATAAATTCTGGGTTAATATATTATCTACCAAAGAGAGAACATGAGAAGTATAGAATATCTAAGCTAAGATCTGGGTGTCTCCTTCCTTTCACATGATCGCTGGCTAATTTGTTCTGATACCTGTCTTATCCATGTGCATTGCTACTCCTTATATACTGGTTTCCAAGAAAATGACCTAGTAATCTTCTTCTAAAGCTTTCCTAATTGTAGAAGCCCTAACTAATGAAATATTTGCAAGGGGTAATTTTGTCTTAATGTCTTCTTCAATCCTCATGTATTTTTCTTTGCAGGCCTTACTGGAACATGAAAATCAATTCACCTTTTCAACAGTTTTCCAATTATATGTAGCATTACATTTATGTGTGATAGATATTCAATATTAATCTCTTTAAAATAATTCCTATTGTGGTTGCATATTTATAGAAAGAAGGAAACTTTGCCTTCTGTTTTTGGTATATAATAAATCCTGTTAATGAAACTCTAATCTTACTTTTGTGCTAGCAGGAGAAGGTCCAGTTTAAGTAACAGAGAGATTGCATTAATTCCAGTTGAGTTAATGAAGCTGATGCATTAGTTAGAAGAAAATTACTGCTAATTACTGTGTCACCCACTGAATCAAAAAAAAAAAAGAGATTACATACAATGAAAACCTGTTCAAAAATAGAACACTGTGAAATGCAATTTGCAGTTCCAATAAATCAGGTAACATTGAACCACAAGCAACAAACATCCAGGCCCTTATTCTCTAGTTGCATCTATTTTGACAGATCAAGAGTCTACATCAAGTCCACTGGTTCTATAGATAGAAACAGAAAAAACTGTTTGATTCAATGCCATTTTAGTTCTCAATATTGTAAGTATTCCTATTTAGACGGATTCCTGAGCTGGTGCTGAACACCACACCCAAAACCTGGGTTTTGTCTCCGTGTAGTTCCCTGCCACCTTACACAGCTACAACTGCACTAGCTTCAGTAGACTTTGGAAGGGATAGAGGGCTACATATAATTTCAGCCATCTAAAAGCTAGGTTTCCTGCCCAAGCTGCCTACCTAGATTCTTTCTGTAGCAACAAAGAGAGAAATGCACCATCATGTAGTAATCAGCTGACATATTCTAATGAACATATCTTAGGAGATGGCAAATCTTAAGAATATAGTTTGCCTTTTTTTTTTTTTTTTTAAGTGTTAAGTGCTCTTACCTCTAGAGACGTCATATACAACCACAGTAAACTCCACCAATGTGAGACATATCTCTACTGCTGGGCAGGAAGACTCAGAATTCCCTATCACTAGAGTAGGAACGAGGCCACAGATGTTTGTTTAGTTATAAGTATAGAAGAGAAAGGTAATAGTGGGCAGCTGATAAATTAAATCTCAGACTTTACTAAGTAAAAGTAACCTATGGAAAAATTCATCTCTGTGGAGCAAGGTGTTTTCTACAGGTGATGCAAACAAAGTGAAGCAGTTTAGAGCTCTTGGGTGAGCATGGGCAGGTGAGACACTAAGATTGAGGTCTTGTTCCCTGCAAAGAACAAGGAAGAAGAAACAGCACCACAGATGTGAAAGATTTTCAGGAGAGTGATAGACTACCCTGTCTGAAATGCTAACAATAGATACATATATTACATAGACATTCACAGATGTTCAACAGCTACCCATACTTTTTTTTTTTTTTTTTTACTTATAGTTTTTCCTAGTTTTAATTGCTTCTGTGCTCTAAAAGAATTGCAAGGGTATGGCAAAATACAGGACTGAAGGAGGAGCGTATCAAACTACAAACTGTAGTTTTTATCAGTTATACTGACAGAGAAGAGGAAACTGAAGGAAAGGAAATCTGCATTAATTGAATATTACAAAGACACACTGCTGGCTCCAGCTAATGGAGTTATTTAGGAAACTTTGGGTTCTACTCCCAAAAGTAACTTCTCATAATTAATTTATTATCTTGTACTGCTGCTGCAACCCATTAAGAAAGAATCTTGTGAAGTGGAAACCTGCATTGTTGGCTTTTTAATGGTGCCTGCAATGTTATTCTAACCACAAAGGATTTTGTCTGGAAATTATATGAGGTAGGAGCAAGGATAAATATAAAGCAATGTTGTACAAGCAATTTTAATACAAAAATAGAAAGATAGAATAATGCCATTGAAAGAGAATTCTGTCTTTTTTTACTCAAACAGATTTCAGGAGGTAATAATGCATATTTTTTATGTGACTCTGTGTTCTAAGGTAGACAGGTAAAGGAGTTTGTATATATATTATATTGACATATATAAATAATGTACTGTAGGTCATATGTTAAATCAAATAGTGAAGCTGAAGGGAAGCACATTCATTCAAATAGCAGCACAAAGTACTTTCTAGGATTAAAAAAAAATTCATAAAAATAATCTTTTTATTCCCTCTGCTCTGCTATATTCTGCAGATTCAGATAAGACAGAATCCCTCTAGTCAGTGGAATCAACAGAAATGTTTCTTTAAATTTTTCAGAGCCCAGAAGTTAGGATTTCAAGAATTGTATCTGGAACTATATGACATTTTAAATTAACATATAGGTAAATATGCAGATTAAGAGTTCTGAAAGCAGTCCAAACTCATAAACCTCATAAATTCAGAAAACACTTGAAACACAGGCTTCTGGAAGATTGTGATGATGATTTTAAGATGACTGTAGAATAGAATTGCATGAAGTGAAACACATAATTCGCACCAGTTGGACTAGTTAGCAATAATCAGTGTATCACTATGGACAGAGGTGGCTTCCAAACTAGTGTAAGTGTGGAATTAACACAGAAAGTATATGGATGCTGAAGAATTTATTCTTAATTTTCTTTAGTAAGGAAATTAAGGAATTAGAAATTGCCAAATGAAAGAGGGAACTGCTTGCCTTCTCCAGAAAAATTCGTTTTTGACATTACAAATGGACTACCACATAGAAACGCATTTTCTGATTAAACTTTCCCATCTAAACATAGGAGCCAGAATAACTTTTTGACTAAGAGTACAATGCCATTTTGGTGTGGTTAAAATATTTACATCACCTATCCAAGAGCATGGGGATTTTTTTTGCATAAACTTATATTCCTCCTCCCTTATGGCTGCAATAATGACAGGCTCCTTCCTATCAGCTCTGTGTTGGGATGAGTGGAAGGCTGCTGTGGTCTCCCGAGCATGGGGGATGTGTGCCTACCTCTGAGGAACGGACACACAGCAGGGACCTGTGGAGCAATGTGAGCATTAGAGGGTTACACTGTTGATGCCCAAAAGTCTTGCCATAATTTCAAAAATGAGAAATTTACAGTACAAGTCTAACATCTGCCAGCTTCTGGGAAACAAAGACTGACCCCATAATATCAGGTCACAACTTCAACTTAGCCATCAAAATCAAGCTTTGCCAAGAAATGTGAGAAAAGTATCCCTGATCTAAAACCACCTGAAATCAACAAAAGATATCTGACTATTCATAGTTTAGACACTAAGACTAAAATCTTCAAAGATTCTTAGGTGAGGAGCTTCAGTGTCATTTGCTTCCATTACCACATCAAGACAGTTTTTTCAAAGGTATTTAATAGCCTGCAAACATTAATAGGTGCTCGGTGGCATTTTGAAAAGTTGTGCCTCTAGCTGTCTAAATGCCTTTAAGAGTTGGCTCTCAGCTGTCCACATTAGCATTTAAGAAAGGTCTGTGCTACACTTCTGCATGCAATTTTTCAGTGACAGTGCTGTTTTAAATAGTTCTCACTCCCCCCCCCCCCCGCCTTCTGAAAACTCATTCCCAAAGCCAAAATATAATGGAGAAAAATAAGATTTGTTCTTTTTATAAGCTATTTCAGTCAATTCAGTCAGCTGGTTTCCATCTGGAGATGAGCCTGAGGTGGTTGAGAGCCCAGCCCCACAAACAGTTGTGCTGGGGTCTCTGAGGGAGCAACATCCTGAAGAGGTCTTGGAAGGCAGGAAAGGACAGGAATACCTTGAAACTCTTGCAGAATAAGGACTTTTGTCCTTAGGCCTTATTTACCACAGCGCTTTCCAAAAAAGTATCTCAAGGCTTGCCAGTTGTTGCTCCAAAAGCTCTCTCTTCACCTTGGAGTACAAGAGTGCTTCTACATGTATGTGGGAGAGAAGGATTCATCAGGCGGTGAAGATACTTTGAGAGGGATTTCATTTGGAAGAGAGGCAGTTTTGTTCTTTCAATCCATACTTTTGTTTAATAAACTACCTACCGTGCTTTCTTCTTCAGTGCCATGCTTAATTGCAGCATTGTCGTCTGCATTTTCTAATATCCACTGAAGCATATTCAGTTTTTTTGAAGGAATACACGTAAAAGCACGTAATGAAAAGTATTTTTTCAGTAAATCATTGTGTCATGCAGTAAATCATTCGGTATATTTAGTACAATTTTCATTTAAGCCTTAATAGATATATGTTTTCATAAAATTAGAACTGAATGAGACTTAAGAAAAAGCATTGCCAAACCTAACGTGTATGCAATAATTTATCATTACAGAAAGATAATCAATGCTTGCTTAGCCTATTATCACTGCAGCTAAGTAGGCAATTCAACAAAAGTTGTTTTCTTGCCGTTTAAGAGTAGAAATTTTGATTAAAGCAATAGATTTTGGATATAAGAAAGAAAGTAATTTTAGCCTATGAAAATCTTACTCCTCTTGCAATCTTTTCTGCATAAATTCACAGGAAATTATGGTGAGGTCTGCACTGGTTTTGTATTTAAAATTCCCACGCTGAGTAGCCATTGCTATGATCCTTCTGCCTGGTCGCAATGGTCAGTTTGTGCAGGGACAAAACTGGTGCGGCTGTAGACCTAGAAACATCAGCCTTAAGAGAGAGAAAAATAACCTCCAGCCTGAGGGAATTCTAAAGATAAAATTTCAGATGAAACACACTCTGAAAAGAAAACTAAAGTAAAAATATCAGGGCATGTGAGGGATCTGGTTTGTCCTTAAAGTACAATTAAGAGGAAAGGACAACATTTTTTTCTACCACAGCTGGCACCACATTTCTGAGAATATGTGTAGTAGCAGCGATATGTCATATTCTGATTACTATTACTGCTTTTTTTGTGCAGTGAAACTGGTGAGTGCTAAGAATGAAACAGATAAGGGGGTCCTTTACATATGGATTTAAGAGTGTAAGGTTACCCTTGCACAAGGTCATTGCGCTGGTTTGTTTTTGTTTTAAATCAATGCAATCCCCATCACAGACACTTTTAAGAAGTTACACTGCCTAATTCTAAGCACGTAATTTTGTCCCCTAAGCTCAACAGTCAAAATAAAGCAATGTAAATCTTCCCTAAATCCTTTCGATTTAGGTTGTATTGATTTAAAAAAACTTCACTCAAGAATTAACTCTATGATTTTTAAAACAATTTTAATTATACAAATGCAATTTTGTGTGTACTTTTGTAAATATTGACCCCACTATGGAAGTAAACTACATTCGCACTAGTAAATTAAGTAGGACCCTGGCACTGGCATAGATGCTGTCCTGTTGTCGCCCACATGATTTGGTCGCTGACGCGCTGCCCAGTCTGGCTCTGGCACAAGCCAGCTGCCAATCTCACTGGCAATGCCAGGGCAGGGTTTGGGGGCCTAACTCAGGCTGCTGGGCAGGATAGAGGAAGCCAGCCCTTTGGGGGGCAAAAAACTTAGCCATATTGATACAGGTTGTGCCACAGAGCTATGGCTTCTTTTATTTAGCGATGCAGAAACCGAAGGTGTTTGTGTTTCCTCTCTCCTTTCCCTCTCCTCCTTTCACAACAAGGCACTAATCTGGAATAATTCCTAAAGTTTTGCCTTTGTCTGAAAGCAGTAACATTGTACTATTTAAGTACTGGAACTTTATATTTGCTCGAGGATGCTTTTGTATATTTAATAATATAGTTGCATTGATAGAGCCTTTGTGTATTAGTATAATGGTTCAGATAAGGTGATAAACTATGGCAAGATAGTTATTTTGATATAAGTAAAACTGCAGCTGTGGTGAAAGCAAGGAGGACTGTATTTCTTTACACATATCATTACAGTTAAAGCAATATAATGTGTTGTATATATCCCACTGAGAAAAGATGAGGGGGCAGAGCAGTGAGGAGTAGAAGAGCTGTGGCATGATGTAAACATGGTTGTTGGTAACTAAGATCTCCTTGGTCATGATACCTCCTTCCCACATCTTGGACAGTAAATACTGATCTACCTGAATGCATGTTTGTAACTGTAACTCCTACTTTCTTTTATTCTATTTACTTTTCAGCACCAGGCATAGTGTTCTTGTCCTCAGACTGGAAATATTCATTCTTCACATTCTGGCAGAAGCTCACAGAATAAATAGTCAGTAAACGTTCTGCTTCATTAGTAGTTTTACAGCACAACCAGTATTACTATCCTGCCAATAAAATGCATATGCAGTTTCACTGAATTTAGATAAACCTAAAGGCTTATCTTTAGGTATTTTGTAAGTTGAATATGTATTTTACCGTATAGGTTTTGCGAAGCTTAATACTTGTTGAAAAGTTAGTAAGAGATTTGTGAAAGAATACAGATTTGTTCTGTCTGGAAATTTTCTTAGAAAACAAAACTGTAGTCATAAAATACTTAAATATCCATATTTTATAGAACCCGAAAAAATGTTTCCATGAAAACATTAAATATTTTTTTCCTGTTCATTTCACGTATCAGAATTCCAGGAATTATTCATTTAAGGAACAAAGTCATTTTCTGAGGAAAACCATATGAGCAGATGCAGGACCTGAAATCCCTTAGAAGGCTGTAAAGGACCGGCATGGATGATAGTAAGAATAGCGTGACAAAAAAGACTTTTAATGTTCTGGTCTGAGTTGTAAGAGCTAATTGTTTTGAAAGACAACATTTCTGCCCCATGACAGACATCAGTGGGTCCCATGGCTAACATGATGTATCGCTTAGGGTAGCCTCCCAACAGCTTCCCTGTCACTGTTTGTGTGCAACTTCATTCATATGTGCACCATACACATATGCATACATCCATGCCCTATACATGTATAATGTGGGTGTGTGTACAAGCCTGGCATGCCCTCTAATTCAGGAAAGAGTGATGATGTACGTCTTATGCAGGATTTCAAGCTCAGGAACACAGTAAGAGATATACAATTTGAGATTACTTGTACTAATGATAGTGAATTTGGCCTCCATACATCCTGAATTAAAGGATTGTTTTAAACTTTTTATTAATACAAAGTTTCTTTTCACATCAATAGTATATATATCAGTATATACTGCAGAAGTAAATGTGTGATATATCTTTCAATGTGCCTCATATATATGTCTTCATCAATGAATTATGTCCCTGTTGGCATCCATACTTAATCAACTGGTTAATAGACTTGTTGCTTTGTTTTAAACAATGTCTAAAAATAGAAATATCAAATATATGACTTCATAAATGTGTTATTTGGACATACCATACAGTGGGAAAATAGGTTTAGGTCTTGATATATAATATAACAAAATGTGACATAATTCTCTGTGACCAAAAAGATTATTCCAGGGATGAAAAGAGACATTTAATGAATGATCTTAAATACATCTTATTTTACCTTAGCATCTCCCAAACCATAAATAAAATAATCTAATTCAAAATAAGCACTTAAACATTTCTGCAATGAACTGAGCACATGTGATTGAAAATAGACAAGGGGACGGATTTTACACAGCAGACTATAATTTTATTAAATTAACGTAACAGACATTTTTCATTTGAGTACAGTAAAAAGACCATAAAATTGGACCATTTTGTAAGAGGACCATAAAATCTGTCACTGGGGACCAATTATCTTCAACATACCAACAGGATTCCCCTCAATCTGTAAGTCTTTTCCATGGGAAAAGGCTCAAGTACTAAAAAGGTAATTTTATCCATCAGGTCCTTAGGATTCCCACTTCCCACTGGCACTGTGAAACTTCACACTTCCTTTATTTCCTAGCACCTCTACTATGAACCTACCCGGGGCCTATGTGACAATTCTGAGAAGAGTGAAAAAAAACCTACTATGCTTCTGCAAATTTTGGCACTAACGAAAAAAATATTGTTCCTGATCCCTCAAGTATTTAAGGATTTCTACTTCATGCAGGCTTCCTTTTACAGAATTATATTTCCTTGCTTTCACTGGACATATTTAATACAAAATAATTAGTCATCTCTTAAATTGTATAACACTTAACATACGTATATACATATTTGATATAATATAGAACTTGTGTGTACCTGTATAGATAAAAATGAAGAACTATGTTGCTTTAGAAGTTAAATAGAACAGTGTTAATGAGATTATGCCAGCAATGAGGGTCCATATTACTCTGTCAGCTATGTCATTACTCTTGGGTTGATATAAAGAAAAAATGGCTGGAACTGGTTAATTATAATAAGGTTTTATCTGTTCTTAGACTTCTAGATAGCTGCAGTACCTTTCCAGATAATATTCCCCTGACATATTAATAAGGTCCTGACTATTTCATCAGTGTTAATTAAAGCTAAATCTTTACCTGAAATTTTCAATGCATATTGAACTTCCACGTAAATTGCTTTGGATATTTAAAGAAAGAGCTTTTATAGTTTTCATCAGTATTCATTTCAGCTGTGTTGGAATGGCCCCTTCAGCTGTTCCTGCAGGCGTGGTAAGGCAATTTCGTCATGCATAGGACTCAAACGGCATTAAAATGAAATAACAGCTTTCTTAGAAGCTGGTAGTTATGGTTTTCATTTTTGTCACAGTTTCTGGGATTTTTTTAATCATATAGAATTAAAATAAATGGCCATCACTGCAGTCATTCTTATTGTAGCATCAGAAAAGTTTGTCAGGAGGAGGATTTCATTTCTTTAGTGTCTTGTTATGAGTTAGGGTAAAAGTTTTATTTCATGTGTAGACAGATATAACCCAAAAAGAATTCATGGCATCCATTATTTGTAATCTAAGGAGTGCTAACAAGACTCACAAAAAAGATGATGGCTTGTCTTGAAAGATGAATATGAGGTAAATCCATACATGCATAAGCACTCGCATGTCTATCCACATCACTGAAAATGTTTCTGTTATATTGTTCAAAGCCCAGTGAGGAGAGGAGTTATGTTAGAAATTTGCACTTAAAGTTACTAATGCCATCAATAAGTTAGAAATTTCTATATTTTAGAATTTATTCTTACTCTGTAAGAAGGCAAATTTTCTGCTGTTGAACACCTTGTTGCCACAGGACTACTTGCATTACGGACTGTTCCACTTTAACCCCGTGTGCCTGTAAGCAATTAGGTCCTTGAATTCTCATTAGCTAAAGGTATGGAAGAAGGTCTACTAAGTACACTCTACACTGAATCTTCTTCATTACTGTGATGAAGTTTTCATGTTGTATGACAATGTGACATACAGCAAAATGCAAAAATTTCAAGAATGTGCTTGTATAGAAACAAATGCCTCAAATCCACCACCTATGCACCTCCTTCAGATCAACAAAATTTGAAATTTAATTGTGTTCAATACAAATAACATAAACATAATTTTACCAATATGACAAGTTTTCTAAATATGTCATAGGATGGTCATGTTTCATCAAGACCAAAATGATTCCAGATAATCTTTCTGTAGATTAAGAAATACAGTAATCACTGGAGTGAAACAGAAAAACACGTCCAAAGGGCAATACACCTTGCCTATCTTAGGACAGGATTAATAGTCCATCAAAAATGACTATTCTATTGTCTGTAGCAGCCTAAAAAACTTAGGATTTTTTTTTGTAATTATTAACCATTCTTTTGGATGGCTAGCATTAGGGAAGATTAATCCTCTTTTAGCATTTTATAAAGGAATTTAGGAGCCCATTAAAGCAGAAGGGGAACAAATTCCACCCAAAGTTCAACTGCTACTCAAAAAACTGAAATTGATATATAGTCAGTATTTGTTTTGCATTTCATTCTGCATCTGCCATATTTATATCAGGGATTAGGACAGGCATAATATTGTGAGCATTTATTTTAAGTGCATATTGGATAGCTCTTGTTTGGTTTCTGTCATCTACAATTTGAGACAAAATCAAAAGAATCTGAAATCCCCTACAACATATTTTTAAAATGTGTAAAAAAAGATGCAGTTAATTTTATCTTTTTAAATATAATTTTCTTTTAATCACCGGACAAAAGTTAAGAGATCTTCAAGTTCACATTGGAAAGCTCAGAAACATGTGCTCTCTGCTCCCAGGACTTGCAGGATTTTGGCTTTGTTAGGCAGATTTGCTGGCAGGCTGCTAAACAAGCGGGCAGACCAAATGGCAAGAGCTCAAGACAGGCTTAAAAACTTGTATAGCAAACACACTTCTTCAGGTCTAGGTTGCCCCGACCACCTGCCTTTGCTCCATCAGGAGACCATTCATCATCGCAGGCTGGATTTTGCAGGTCTGCAGAGTTTTCTCCTCAGGTGCTGACCAGGTTCAGCAGAGGTAGAGGAGCTGCAGGTCCCCACCTCAGCAGGCTGCATGACATCTCCGTCCAAAGCCAACACTGCAAGGCTTATGGGAGAGCTATGTTCTTTTATGTCTTCATGAAACAAATGTACCTGTGTCACATACTGCACCTGAGCAAAGCATATTTGTGAAAAGAGTCTTGCTCTTTTTTTCTTTCTTGCTAAAAACTTCCAGAGTTGTTTCCTTTTCAATTATGACTTTATTGGTCTCAGTCTTTACATCAATGTGCTCAGTTAGTTTTTGTTGACTTAATGTTTCAACATACTTCACATTACTGGTAGCCATAAGGAGGGCTACTTGATTGATTAGTTATTCATTTGAAGTAAAATCTTGTGAATTCAGCTGGGAAAGCAGAGACTGCAAGCATGGTTTAAAAATTAAAAAAAAATTATTTCATGACAATTTTTGTGTTTGCTTTTAAGTATAGATTGGGGTGGAGCTGCTTCTTATGAGTTTGTCATTAATATAATGAAAAATTACTAAGGAAAATCAGAAATTGCTCTATGTTTACATGAGTTCTATTTTTGTGATTTGCAAAAAGTACAGCAAAGCTTTGGCTCATTGCTCAGTATGGTTCATAGGAATTAAAAACATCAGCTTCTCACATTAAAGTGAACATATTACAGGATGATTTTGCTGAGTCACTTAGTGATATTTAAAAATATTTAACCAGTAAGAAGCAATAGTATATTCACTCTTCAAAGGCTTTTTTCCTTTAGTTGCCCAGCTAGGAGTAATCCATTTAAAAAGTGAAATGGAGTAAAGGAAAGCTTTGTTAACATAAAGCCAATAGTGATGTGAAATGTTTATTAATATCAAGAGTTCATGTTTTGTTTTTTCGTTTCAGGAAGGGATAATGCAATTTGAAAGATTTGTAAATAGAGCACAGACAATGAAATGCTTCAGTGCTTGCTCTTTTTTTAATAGAAAAACGAATTTCCAGCTTAAAGTAATAACATCTCATCTTAAAACATTCTCATCAGAAAACCTGGAATGGAACCAATTTGCTCTGAAACATAACTTAAAAGAGAAGCTGACTGAATTGAAGACAGGTGAGGAGAATGCAGATGCGGTACAACTAGACAGAAAATTAAAGACCTGCTTATTCCTTTGTGCTCCTCTTTGTTTGACAGGTTGCCTGCACTTGGCAAAGCATTTGTGTAAAGCAGGCACTGCAGTACATTCAGAAGTACACGGCTTTGACATGAAACATATGTTAAATTAAGCTTTCTCTATAAAATAACAGAAGATTGACCTTGACAAAAGCACAAACAGATATTTTTAAGCTCTCGTTGGCACTTTGGTGAAATGAACAGATCTTCATTTTTAAGTTTTTGCAAGGATGCTTACATGTGTAAGAGAGAAGCAGCTATTGCATCAAACCTATTTTTCTCTCTGACAGAACTTGAATGATTGTCAAATAAAAGAAAGATGCCAAATTCTATGGGGCAAAAATCTTGTAGATAAATGACACATATTAGGCTTAACATTGTTTATATAAATTGTCCCTTATTTGTATACTATTTATAGGGGACTAATTGTCCCCTACTTGTATACTACAATGTCACCAGATATTGTGAGATGTCTGGTGAAACAGATTTTGCAGTTAAAATGCCTTTCAGGGCTGTAGCCGTTTTAAATATCCTGTGATGTGAAATTCTGTCAAAAATGGGTGAAGCATGAACTGAAGGTTCAGCAGAAGACAAAGGGTGTTACCATACAGAAAATCAAAGATTCCTTTGATGTAGCGGTTGTTTCAAAGCAGTTATGGTTTTCACCATCTTCCACAGATATTATTTTGCTGTTAGAAGGGTTCTGTATGGTGAAATGTAAAAATGTTCAGTAGCAACAGCTCATTAATCACTCAAATCAGTAATTAAGTTCTAGAATGATAGATATATTTTTGCATGAATAATACATAAACTTATTTCATAACAAGTGGAAAAATATGAAAGACTGTACATATATATATTTGTATATATATGCACAAGAGCAATCTGGTTGCTTGTATCCATGTTGATATCTATGTGGTATAATTCTTATTCCACTCTATTTTCTGTCTTTTCTTAAATCCTTGAATACCAAATCTTTTAATCAATGGTTTAAATGGTTAAGCTGTATGGGGACTTTTCTTTAAGATTATTCATTTCACTGAGTACTTACAGTCTTGACAACTATAGGAAAAGTACTATTAAATATATAGCAGAATTTAAAAGCTAGAAAGCTATAAATAGCCCAAGAGAGACAGATTTTGAAGGGAGTCTAGCGACAGGTGCACACAGGTACATGTTGAAAGAAACCAATCACGTAGTTCCTTAATTTAGCAAATCCATAGCATGACCATGTGTACTAAGGACAGGCATGAGTTCTCTGTATGTTAATAAACATGTAACCTGTGCTTATATGAATACCTTCATATGTGGAGGAGGCTTTAAATTCCCATTTGTGTGTACAACCATTATTAATTTTTTTTCACCTTAATAAATTGTATTCTTGAATCACAGGGCTATGATTTGCATCCGATTTGATGGCAACATTTAGGACAATAGACTGAGAACCCATAATTTAAAATGGTATGTACTTCCTGGCATTGTAAACCAGAGTATAGTGTTATGTACTTTTTCAAAGTTGTTTTTGGTACTTAGTGTTGCAAGTAGTGTTATACAAATCTTAATTGATATAGGTGTTAAAACGTAGCATGGACTTTCTGAATGAGCAAAATCTTCTCTAGTGAAGAAAATAATACGGAAGGAAGGAAGGAAGGAAGGAAGGAAGGTATCCGTTAGAAGATGACCTTCAGATTTAACGGTGAAGATAAATTTGTATAAAGGAATAGTCTAGGTCTAGTCTGAGGACTTTTACAAAAAAATAGAGATGTGACATTTTGTTTACATTTTTCTTTCTGAAACCAAGTAGCTTAAGTTTTGTGTTTTCCCAAATCAGGGCACTGCATTTTTTTTTGACACTCCTGCTAATTTCAAATGACAAATTTCCCACATCCCATGAGATGTGCCTCTTCCTAGCTTCAGCACAAGAAAGAGCAAGTATAGAAACACAGCTGTAGGCCCAAAAATATCCTGATATTAATGGAGTGGGAAGGAAGAGGCTGCTGAGCTTGCTTCCCTTCCTCTTCTTCCCTCCCCAGCCCTCGCATGCAGCAGGAGCCTGTTTTGGGGGGCTGGGGTGGGAGGGGATCTTCTGGTGCCTTTCCATCTCTCGCGGCCCTGCCACAGCACAGCACCATTAACATCTCTAGAGCCGTTCCCCAGCTTTTCTCTGGCTCCGTTAATCTGGCAAATAAGGCCTGGGAGTCAGAGCAAAACTGCAGCACCGCACATATGAGCAGCCTATGAGTCCCTTGTGGGAGAGACTAGCAAATGGGCTCATCTAATTCTTTTTACTCCTTGTCTGTAATGACTGCGCTCCAGAGACTGCAGCAACATGCACGAGTAGTAGGTTTGGATTTTATAACCTCTAAGCTTCAGGAATTTGAATCCGCATTTCTCCACCCCTGACGAAGTGCTGCAAGCATCAGGTGAGAGGACGGGGGTAAGGACGTTTGGGCCTCCCTGTGGAAAGTCTCATGACACAGAAAAGACTGAAGGCTTCATTAAGCTGGAAGAGGAGGAAGAGACCAAGCCCAGTAAAACCCAGTAAGGCTGGCAGCCGCCCGGATGGGAGAGCGATGTGGATTCTGCCCCCAGGGCTACCCCTGTGTTTTGCATTAACGAGTTGCTGGCTAAAAATCCGTAAAGAGCACTGGGAATGGTGACAACGGTGAAGTGTGGATATACTTAATCCAGCTGGCTTAAAGCTGATTGCATAAAGCTCATTAGGAAATTTCTATTAAAACTAAACTTGGAAAGGACACTACAAATGAGAATTACTGATATTTGTTATTATTCTATACAGCGTTTTTTTAGTTACAGGCACTGTTTTTCTCTTTGAAAACAGAAGTGGATCTTAACAACGATGCTGAGTCATATTGTCGTATGTGGAAATGAAAAAAATTATTCTAGCCAGCATCCACTGTATTTAGCTGAGAGAATTTTGCCCTTCACATTTTTAATTCAACACTTAAGCAGCAAACAGTTAAAGGTCAAAACATACAGGTACACTTAAAAAGAAGAAATATATTTATTCAACAGTACCAAATGTTTGTATTTCAAAAAGCTATCTATACTGTACATGCTCAGGAAATATGCTTTTATTTTGTCATCTTCCCAGGGGAATTGCCATATAAGTAAGCAGTAGACAGAGGATAAACATACAAAGAATCATACAGAGAATTTGTAAATGAAGTTTTGTTTACTCTGATTAAAAAAAAAAATTCTATAATCTATATCACTGATGGCAGACAAGAATTAGATATTTACTTATTTGATACTTTTTTTTTTCAGGATGTCTGTTTAAAGGTCATCCTCTTAATAGTCCTGTCCTATTTGTAAAGGCGGGTTGAAAGATTTTGAGAAAATTTATCTTGTCATAGTTTCCACTTCTACTTACTTGAATGACAAGAGGTTTCTGATATTTTTCTAACATTTCTTATGTTCTTCTGGGACACGGAGTGGATGCCTTCCTCACTGGAATTTTCCTGCCAACTCACTTTGTCTGCAGCATGTATCACTGGTATCACACCTGTATTATATACTGTACTCCTGGCTGTAAACAGTGCTTTATTTAGAATATGTGGGATTTATACAACATGTTGTCCAGTTCAAATTCATTCAGCTCCCAATCATTTTGATCTGTTTTTGTTATGTATATATAAGTACACTCAGGAAAAGAAGATGATCAGTATTACTCTTTCGCACTATGATAACTAATTCATTAGTACTTTATCAAAGTTCAGGTTTTCTCATCATTAGCTCAGAAATGTAAACCTTTTCTACTCATTTAATTTTTCACAGTCTAATATTTGCTAAGTATTCTTACAGTGATTTCATGGAGAATTCACACATACTCTTTCATCCAGGTCCATCTTCACTCTCAATGTGAAATGCTATTGGTTTTATTCATCCATAGAATATCCCACTTTAGAAACGTATTTTTGAATATTTTGTTAGAGAAAAGCAAATTATGGGACTGAATGTTAAGACTGCATTTGACTCTCAGCAGAGTCCTTGGGTATCCAAAAGGACCTTATATACATCCTTATAATATCCTTGTAGGATAGAAGGATTTTATAATATCTTTGGATATCCTTCAGTCACGTGATTCTGATACAAGCTTAATTTGTTTTCCCACAGAAACCTTCTGTTTAATTTAATAACACAAACATTCTGTGGACTATCCACATACGTGTATTTTCTTACATAACTTACTCATCTTGTACACCGTATTTTCTCGGATAACTTGGTCATCTGTCAATATATTTCCATAGATAACCTGGTCATCTGTGAACAATCCATCAGAGTATATTTTTCTTTAGATGCAGATTAACATTCTTTGAAGACATCAGTATTTTACTGATGTTTTTGTCTCATTCAGGATAACTTTACCGTATTCTTTGTCCTGTATACATCCTTAATTCAAGCTTCCCAGATGTCTTAGGATGCCTAAAAATTCAATTTACATACCAATAGTAAAGGAATATACAAGCATATAAGTGCATGTGTGTGTGTGTATTATACACACATATGATGATACATATAAAAATACATGCATACATATGCATAGTATCTAGCTACTTTTTTATTAACTTAACAGCTATCTAATTATGGCAATATTAATCATAGTTATTGTAGTTATGACATATTTTACTTAAAGTTGTTTAGTTCACTTTAGGCTACAACAGTTGCACTAGATGTCCCAAAACTGGATTTATATTCTGAGGGAACTATGTCCTCTATATCATGGAAATAGTTCCCTGAGATTTGTGGTCCTGTAGTATACGAAAATACAAATAACATCCCTGTTATCACTTTCTCCTTATATCTTTTCTGTCTGGATTAAATAGTACAGTCTTTTCTACCATTGCATCCAGAATTTCTCCATGACTTTAATCATTTTTCTTTGATCTTTAATTACTGTGATTATTATTTTTGAGGAATAATGACCAGAACTGAACACTGAATTATAAAGAGAGATAAGTTTTTATACATCCAAGGAATTAATAGTTTGTGTGCAATTTCATTTGTATGTTCCAGAGAATCTCTTGCTAAATTGTCTACACAGACACCTGCAGAAATTTCCTGAAAGTTCTTATAACTTTCCTAAATACAGATAAGTTAGGGGAAAGTGATGCTTATTAGCAGCGCAGATTATACCTTCTTATGTTCCTTAACTTAAACTTTCAAATGCAAAATTCTTTTTGTTTCTTCTTTTTTCTTTCAAAGCCTGTTCATTGCCTGTTCAAATAGATTTGTGGTTCTTTAAGTTCCTCAGTCTTCTATTTTTGATTCATATGTCATATTGAATTATATTGATAAACTGTTAATAAAAGACTGAGAGACACAATAACCATGTTGCAGACAAAAATAAGCACACTAGTCAAAAATGTTCTACTACAATATATATAACCCATTAAGCTCTTGGCTTTGAGAACAGTCCTAATAATTTGATTAACTTTATTAAAATCTATTTATTAAGCTTTTATAGCTATATACTTGTAAATGTGGAAAGACCAAAGGTTTTCATCAACAAGGTATTCATTTTACACTTTATTTCCAGTATTCCATCAGAAGTTATTATATTTCTAGGCAAAAAATACATCTCAAGATAGAATTTATACAAGGATGAAAATCATTATACTAATACTAGTAATGCATACAAACACTCATAACTCTTACATATAGTGACATATAATATCTTTAATTAATTATTTACGTTTGGTGGAGCGAGTTATGGAGTAGATTAACTGAATTTTAAAAATGGATTTCAGAAACATTTTCACCATCTTGGTGTTACTGCATGTCAGGGTTAGTAACAACTGTGCATTTAAGATTAATATTACCTTTGAGATTTGGGACTTTCTAATGCTAGCTTTTTCATAATTACAATATATCTGTCATATTCTTTAACCTATTAATTATTAACAGGTACTTTTAATCTTAATTCAGTTTTAACAAATATTTTTCCCCTGTGGGAAATTGTATAATTTTTTGTTTTGATTTCAAAAATTTTTGAGCTGCAGACCCACAAGGTGTTCCCAGAGGAGGTGCAGACTCCCGTAGAGAGGCTTGAAGTCTGCTGGTGAAAGACTGGCTTTTATTTTAGTTATCTTTTCAAAAGCCACAGGGTTGAAAGCTACTAACTTGGGGGGTGAAACAACTACTCTGTAAAAGGAGCAGGAACAATTTACTGATAATTTCTCCTTTCTCTTTGTTCCAAAGGCTGCCCTCGCACTTCTGCTTCAGTTTCTCCGTCAATGCTACTTTGGTTTTAGCAGCTCAGGGTAGCAGTGCTGTAAGGCAGGATCCAAGCGAGACGCCCAAGCAAATATGCAGTCATAAAATCTTTAAGGAGCAGTCAGTGATGATGCCAAGGACTTTTTCATCACATTCTTCAGCAACCAATAGAATATTTGCATTACAGTAGCACTATAATGGGTACCTAAACTGCCAGCCTGAATTTCTGCTAATGAATGTAACTACTGCACGTGGAACCCTATGTTAAAAGAAGATTATTAAGATTATTACAGACTCAAACACTCAAAAGTTATGAAATGCCACATATACTTAACAATGGGTGAAAGCAATACCTACTATTAGTGTAAGTGAAGTAATTGGAGTAAACAGGTGAGGTTTTATGGCCACGAACCTCTGACTGAAACAGCAGCAGAAAATTTCAAGCTAAACACAGATTAGGGACCTGTGGAAGAATGAAGGGTTGGCGTAACATCAGGGTGAAAACAGATTATGATGCACTGTACAACTTATGTATCTCCTGAATTTCTGATTTTAAGTATTGAGCAGAATTATGCGAGTTTTTGTTCTCAGCCTTACCTTTTAAAGCAAATTAGTAAATCCAGAAAGTGTTTTTTTAATAAATATTATGTCATGGTAATTGGTCTTGCCCATATGCCTGCTCCATAGCTTATTTAGAAGTGAAATGTAAAAGAAATGAAAAAAAAAATAAATAAATTCATGGTCCATTTAAAGAATGGATTCAGAATACTCCATTTTCTCTAAAAGACTGTAAAACAGGAAAATCGCAGCTCATATGAATGCATGGAAGTAAACATAACCAGCATGGAATGGCAATTTAGTAGATTAGACATGTGGAGCTCCAAATTAGTGACTTTTTAATACACTCCTTGGTTTCTGGTCGTGAGCCACCGTATTCCATTCATTTTTTTGTCTGTTTTTTCGCTTGAGTATATGAAAAAAGCTTTAGGCTGTTGTATGTATTTTATTTAACAGAAGTACTACATAGCTGTTCTGAATGTCACTGCAATGCTCCTTTTAGAAAACAAACTTCTGTCTGAGGCTTGCCTTAATATTTCCACTGGAGAGGTAATACTCTTTGTGTTAATTAAATGCCTTACATTGCATGGAATTTTGTTTTCCATTTTATCTTGTCTCAAGCCTATGCTTTTCTCAGCTATGCTTAGAAAGGAAGAATTTTCCTTGTACATAATCCCTCCTTTTCATTTATTTGGTTCCCCTAGATTTTGGTTACCTTTTGCTTTTCATTTTCTGTGTTTGGAACAATGTCACACAAGCCAGCTGTTTGTTCTACAGTGGGTTGTTTAGAGTCTGCATCTGTTTCCAATTTTACTGGCTTGACAGATGTCTGTGGCTCATATTAAGGTTAAATTAGCTTCCTGAGACAGTCTATACCTCATACAACCATTTTGCTTTTTCCACACTCTGCTCTACAAGCCTGCCTTTTACTAAAAAAGAACTGCAATTTGCCAAATTCGCATGTATCGGTTTTGCATTTTCAGCTATACAGACATGCATCCATTGGTTCCCACTGACTGCAATTTTAAATAGAAGATGATGTTGGCTATGCAGCACATTTCTCAGATAGCAGATTGGCTCCAGTAAAGCTTTTCCCACACATTAAAAAGATGGAGGTCCTGCCTGGGGTGCTGAACATTGGTCCTAAGCCTGCTACTGACATCCAGCTTCATTTTACTATGTATGGATCATCATTCTCTCACCTGATTGTTTCTGTGTCAGGTCGTAATAATCAGTGACGCCCTCAGCATACTGTGGGATTACAGCAGAGAACAGGCAGAGCTCGCTTTTTGCTTATTTGTCTGCAAATGTACATCTTCATTTAAGCCGTGTTTCTTCTATTAAAGGAGACTAGTAGGAGTCTGAAGTCCCTTCAGCAAGCCCAACTGCACTCTTTTGCAGATCTCTATAATAAAAGCAGGCAGTTGAGTAATTTTGTAGAGGACCAGGTTAATCCTATTGTTTTTTTCCCCAGGGATGTGGTACATTTGCCCCATTACAGAGATGAAGAAGCTGGTTTGGGAAATCATTATGACAGTTTATGCCACTCTCTCACAAAACTGAAGGTGAAAAAAAGGCATCTCTTTTCCAGGGCAAATCACAGACATGGTAAATCTAGTGAAAGGTCTAGAAACTGCCACTCTTCATTTACTGCACTTAGTTTCTGTTTTACAGAACTTGGCTTCTGTAATTTTTTTAGACATTTAAGCATCTGAATATTTTGTGAGCTTCAAACACTTGATATGTTCTTTAAAGATTTGCATAACTACTTACAGACAGGCTTCCAATTCTCTGGAAAATTAGGAAAAATCTACAATTTCTTTTCGGACAGATTGAACAAGTAATAAATTTATTTCTGTATTCAGTTCTTAGCAATATATTTGTCCAGTTTACCTATTTAAGAGAAAACATGTTACAGAAAAAAATATGCTTCAAGATTAAATACCGAGACTGAAAAGAATATATTTTTTAATCCTACTCTCATTTCCAACCTCTGAATGTGACAACTGGGACTCATTCCACTAGGCAGCCTATTCAGTTGGGCATGCAGCATAATTTTGCTGACCAATGACCCTTTTTCAAATCCCATTGTAGGGGACATGCCACAATTTAGAAAGTTGTTACACAAGGATCTGCAGCACTACATGTTACAGAGACGTGTTCAACACTGCAATTCACAGGGTAACCTTTCAGTGCTGTACTATAGCTCCTGGGCTTTTGATTTAGGAAGGGATTATTCCAACATCCCAAACAGTCAGGGGTTAAGAGTATAGTTTAAAAGTAGCCTAGATCTGCTTCAACCTTGACATGAGGTCTGTGATGAGCCGTACAGAGGGCAACAAGAGACTTTACCTGGGACTTGCCATCGGTGTGTGCACAGTTAACCTCACTGTACCTCCATTTATCAACCTTTAAAAGAGCGCAATTGAAAAACAATTGACACAGCTCTGAGTGACTGACACAAGTCTCATGGATTTGTCTTGATTTCTGTCTAATGAATTATCTCCTTAATGAATATGTATAATTCCAGGACTCATGATAATCTGTGGCCAGCTTTATGTGTCCTACAAGAAACTTGTCCCCTGAGTATGGCTCCAAGCTTTATACACAATGTTGAAAGCTTTTAAGTAATTTGTTTTCCAACTCAGAACTTTTCTAGATAAAACATGTCTCTGTTAATATAAATGGTTTCATCTATGTACATATATTTATACACACACACACACACACACATATATATGTACATTAGAGACATTCAGTCTATGTAACGTTGTATCCTATAACTAGTGGAGGAAAAATTCTACAGGATTGTTTAGTGTCTTCAAGCTTATAATACATCTGGCTCAGATATGACAGATGTTCAGAATATGCTTATTTGTTCAACATTTTAAGGCGATTAAGCAGAATTTGCTTTAGATTCTATTACTTTAAATTAGCCATGGAGTTTACAGAGTGCCCTAATTTTCAGTTTTGTAGCAAAAAGATTCAAAGCAGAAATCAGCACATTTTCGAAATATTAATGACTTGTACGTTGACACGACTTTTCTGGATTCTATCAAGCTAATACCATATAAAATATTAGGCAAATTTTCACGTTACTTATTATCACAGCTATTTACATCACAGGTTGAGGTGCAGCATTAGCTGACGGCATTGGGTCACAAAGAAACATCCTTTGGCCCCTGGTTGACTTGGGAAGGGTCTGTTTGCCGAAAACACACAGCTCAGGGACAGCACTGCAGCAGCAGTGTCTGCGGAGATAATGCGTACAGACAGTCTGTTTCAACAGTTATTCAGTTGCTGTGTTGCAATGAAATACATTCCCCTATGTTTGCTTCAAGAATGTGCAAACTATTCGTAGAGTGTGCTTCCAGACAATAGCCATTTTGTTATTTGTATACTCACTCTATTTGCTAAATGCCCAATCTGGAGTTCAAAAATATATGTGAAATTCATGATATTCATAGAGGTTACACCTTATATTAAAAGGATACTTATAAATAATTTATAAATAGTTAATCAATTACTAATACTTGGTATAAGTGCATAACACGGGCTACAGTGGCAGAGCTGTTAAGGAATCCAGCTTGATTTCAGAGGCCTCAGCCTGAGTCACGTTCTGGACATCTGTTACAGACCAAGTCTAACTACTTAAACTGAAATTTGCTTCAGGGTCATTTTGTCTAGCTTCTCAAAAGCTAATATAGATGTGACACCGTCTATATGAGCTGTAACTGGAAGAAAGAATTCTCTAAATTTGCTCATAGCCATAAGTCAAAAGGACCACCAAAGCTCAGGTGGATCTTTGATTTTTGATAAACGTGTTAAAAACATAGTCTTTTGCATTGGATTACTCTAAGCATATCACAGAATCACGGAATATTTGAGGTTGGAAGGGACCTCTGGAGATCGTCTAGTCCAACACCCCTTCTCAGGCAGGGCCACCTAGAGCATGTGGCCCAGGATCGTGTCCAGATGACTTTTGAATATCTCCAGAGAAGGAGACTCCGCAACCTCTCTGGGCAACCTGTTCCAGTGCTCTGTCACCCTCACAGTAAAGAAGTTTTTTTCCTTATGTTCAGAGGGAGCTTCCTGTGTTTCAGTTTGTGCCTGTTGCCTGTTGTCCTGTCACTGGCCATCACTGAGAAGAGTCTGGCCCTGTCCTCTTTATACCGCCCCTTCAAATACTTGTAAATATTGATAATATCCCCTGAGCCTTTTCTAGGGCAAATGATCTCAGCTCTCTCAGCCTTTCCTCATATGAGAGATGCTCCAGTCCCCTAACCATCTTAGTGGCCCTTCGCTGGACTCTCTCCAGCAGTGCCATGTCTCTCTTGTACTGGGGAGCCCAGAACTGGGCACAGTACTCCACATGTGGCCTCAGCAGGGCTGAGAAGTTGGGGAGGATCACCTCCCTCGACCTGCTGGCAACACTCTTCCTGATGCACCCCAGGATACCATTGGCCTTCTCTCCCACAAGGGCTCATTGCTGACAAATTTCAGTACCATGATATAGAAACATCATGAGTGTGGGCTGCACCACAGCTCTCAAAACAATCCTGAAACTTTATAGGAAAGTTAGAGCCATAAAATGTAGAACCACTACATAAGTCCTGAAGAAGACTCAGGGACATTGTGGGTGCAGTTAGCTTCATCTAGAGGAGCTATCCCAAAGCACTCTGCACGTGACCCAGCCTGTGCCACTTGACCCAGGGCTGGGGACTATTCACTGGTACATTTTTAGCTGGAAAGGAATAGAAACAAAGCCTGAGAGAACAAAATAAATAAATTGCCTAGCCCACAGCATGTAGGGAAGTCCTGGTAAAGCCTCCTAGCTTGCCTGGGGCATGAAGAGTTGCCCTGAGGGGATAATGCAAGTTCATTTCAACTGAATGTACAAGGAGCATGCTCAGGAAAGTATAATTATAAATACAAAATACTTACTGAGTAGACACAAAATGATTTTTTCAATGCCAAAATTTGTCAAAATTTGGGTTGGCTTTTCAGACCTATCCCTGTCTTAAAGCCCTTCCCTCTCACCACATTTCAATTTTTTTTCTCAAAGAATGTAGACACTGTTGTTTCTCAGAATAATACTAAAATGCAAACAAAATTCCCTCCCTAAAAAAAAAAATCCCTCCCACTGCAAAACAGTCAAACTCTTCGGCTAAAACTACTAAGAGCATTCAACCTGAAGCAGGCAACAGCATGAATAATTTCAGTGCAATTTATTATATTTTTATGGTTTTCTGCAGACTTGTTCTTTGTTTCATCATTGTAGAGATTTTTATAAATATTGCATGCATGAAAATTAAACCTTCTCTGAATGAATATTTTAAAATCCAGGGGACTTTATAGCTGTTGTTTTCTCTACTATAAATCTATATTTTTCAATATAACTATGGAACAAAGCCAACTAAGATTAATAGCTTTTAACTACATTTTTAACTGTATTTAATACATTTACTTACTTAAAGAAATTGTAAGTCATTGGACAGGAAGAAAAGAGATTTGGGTTGTTTTTTTTTTACAAATGTTTTAGTAAAAGGATACATGCTTGTACATTTATTTCTCAAAGTAGCTTCATAACACTCTGCAAAATTATGAATTATAAATTATATATTCTGAACTATCTGTAGGGCTAGCCTAAAATCACATGTATCAAATGGCTGAAAATTAGTCATTTTAACTTCACAAGTCTGAGATGTCCTTTTTCCAAATGAAGCTTTATTCATTTTTAGATATATATTTCTGTATATGCTGAAATATATAAGCAATTCTTTTAAAAATCATATGGAGCATCAGCTGATCTTTTAGAAAGCGGCAGAATAATAATAGCTTTAATCTGTGTTTTACCTCATACTTTTTATCCCTTCGTGACTCTTCATCATTGCAAATACAATATATACTTGGGGTTTTTTGTTGTTGTATTTTTATCATTACTACAAAAATTCACTGATCTTTAGACTCTTAAAAGAATTTGTGCACCCACTATTATAATTAACTTTCTTCCTTGCTTGTTAAAAGAATGTACCATACTATATGCATCCTCAAAGTTAGTGACTAAAAATAATTCAGGAGTTCTTTATACTGGAAAAATGAGCTTTCA
Source organism: Apteryx rowi (assembly GCF_003343035.1). Taxonomy (NCBI): domain Eukaryota; kingdom Metazoa; phylum Chordata; class Aves; order Apterygiformes; family Apterygidae; genus Apteryx; species Apteryx rowi. The sequence goes on from NW_020448730.1 coordinate 1,300,369, forward strand.
TAGTGATGTCATGGCAAAAGCAATTAATGAGACCTTTTTTTTAGATAATCAGAAAAGACCTTGTGTCATCTATATACATTTTCATAAAGAAAAAATATCTAAATAAATAAAATAAATAAAAAATAGTAGTCTCTTTAATCTAGGAGGTGAAAGTATCACAGGAGCCAGGGGCTAACAGCTGAATTAAAATTTAATCACAGGAACAATTATTAGCAGACATTAACCATTGAAACAACCTACTGGGAGAGTCATAAACTCCTTATCTCTTTATGCCCTCAAAAACAGTATCAGATGTCTTTCTACAGTGTAGTCAAACATAAGTTTTTGTCTCAGTATAGAGCAAATCAGTGAAATGTATTTGTCCGTATTGCAGGGGAGGTCAGAATATGTTATTCTTACCGTTTAGCCGCATTACTGAAAGGCCTACAAGCCTTAAGCATAGACCAGATTTGCACAAAGCGTCTAATAGTCCTTTCCAGCCTCTCTGAATTCTTGCAGAGTTTAAACCATAGAATTAAATTCAGATTTTTCAGTGCCTCTCTTGGCACTGAAATTAGCTATTCGGTGGTAGAAAGAGTTACCAGCCAAATCTGGCACAGGTATCCTTGTGCTTGCAGCAGAATTGTCAGCCAAAACGGATGTCACTGTTCCAGCTGCTCCAGGGTCCTGCTTGCAATGACCAGATCCAGGTGTCCCTAGACCAGCTCATGACAACACCGGAATAACAGGAGAAGAAACAAGGGGAGAATAATTATGAGAGGGAACCTGCATAAAGCATGATACTACTGCAATCCTACGGCTAAAGCAAAGGAAATGAATAAAAGGGAAAAAAGAAAAAGTTAAAAACCAATTGAAGAGACGAAAACTCAAAATTGATAGATAGAAGGCAGTTATGGGGAATGGAGGAAGGAGAAAAAGATCTTCTCAATTATTACTGACCGGGCAGAAGAGTGCATCTCTGTTATGAAACATCTTACTAGCTGGATCACCTCTTACTAAGAACAGGGCTGCCTTTGCCCCCAGAAGGAGAAGATCATTTTGTGGCCATGGACGCACAGTGTGGGATGAGAGGTCACACCAAGGGAGACTAAAGAGAATGATGCAAGAGTAATTAAACAAAATCTAGGAAACAAAGTCTTAGAAAGGAGAGAAAGAGAAAGAATGAAATGAAACAAAGATGAACTTGAGAAATTGAAGAAGTATAAAAATAAGATTGGGAGGAATGGAAAATAAAGTATAAAAAGCCATTTGTTTCTGAAATAACTAATTTCTCTATTTGCACTCATAGTTAACTGTAGATGACAGAGGACCTTAAAAAGAAATATGGATTTGGATTGCGATCTGCAACTTGACAAGAAAAAGAGTGAAATGAGTTGAAAAGTGCAGATGACATAGTGGAAACAATTGTTAAAGGCACCATTTTGGTATCAACATATATTTCAGACTTGGAAGCTATATTAAAGTCAGTGGTAAATTAAACATGTCTGGGGAAGTTCCCAATCACTGAGGCCAGTAGGCATGGAAGAGCACAGGTCTGCACTAATGAGTGGCTTGCAGACTGCCTGCTGGGAACGATCCCTGGGCCGTCCCAGCTGCTGAGCTCTGGCCAGAAATTGCTTGGGAGAGTGCTAACTGGTTTTGGCCAAATTCATGCCAAGGTATGGTCTAGTTTACTAGCATACATAGTACCCGTCTAGTGGGAGGCCATGTTTCCAGGCTTCCTTGATTTTACTAGTATAGATGTAGCCAGTGAAACCAGGGTGATATCAGAAGAACATGAAAAATGGAGTTGCACTCCAAGCATAGGAGTAAATTTGGTGACTGCGGAGAGAGAAAGGGCTGTGCTCTGAGGATACTGTAAAGAAATGACCATCTCTTGATGGGGAGAGGGAAGTGACAAGGGCAATCAAATACAAATATAGGCCTCCTGGTACAATTGTAGAAACGAATGACAAGGCAACTGGGGAGAATCAAAGCAGTAAAAAGAGGTGGGAGTAAATATTAGGATCTCAGCGTTAACCCAGTTAAGTTTGAAGTTGCAGACATCCATCCACCAGCATTGGTGCCTGCTCTGCTGCATATGGTTTATTAGGTGATAAGAAAGGCTGCTAATAATAGTTGCATACAAGGGCCCAAAGCTGAACTCTTGGCATGTATTAAAAGTTTCTGAAGATCTCTGCAGCAATCTCCTTTTGTGTGTATTTCAGTGCCAAAAACCTTCAATGCCATCATGACATATAAAGCAGAATGTAAGCTGGTTCTAGTCAGCAGCAATACGAACTTGGGCCTTTATTTAATATTCTGTGGGCATATTCTTAAAATGTCAGTGTATATTTTAGACACTTTGCTGCACTTCTGTGCATCACTTCATGTTTTTAGTTTCTGTTCTGCAGTGCAAATCTATGAGACACCACTGAAAAAACCTTCAATTGTCATTGTACTGTCTCTGCCATTTCTTTTGATTAATCATAATAGCTCATCATGGGAACTGTTTCTCTATACACTTATGTACATACTGCTCCATGAAGGTTGTTTAGCAAGATGCATATATTCCCTCAAGGGAGAGAAATAGTTTTCTCTTCATCTTTTGCCCCCACAAAAGCAGGTGTAAACAAGCTTGGTACGGAGAAATAATCCAGTGTGTTGACAGTCTCTCCCTCCAGAGCTGTTACTCTGAAGCTGGAAAACTGTTTAGCCTTCATGAACCTATCCTGGCTGTTTTCATATATCAAATCTGAATAAACATTAGACATTGCAGTACATTTATTCTCCATATAAAATCCTTAAAAGTAAACAGAAATGCTTTTGAAAAAAACAAATGAGTAATACTGCTTTAAAATATTAATTCCTTCAAATGCAAGTATAGTGTTAACAGAACAATTAAAAATTTTTAGATAAGTTTTAGTGATCTAAAAACAACATTCAAAGTTCTATGATTTTTTATGTGAGCATCAAAAGTACTATTAAAAATGCTACCCCCTGCTCTGCCATGAGGGGGATGAGGTTCTTGAGGAAAAAAACACTGAACCTTGAGCTAAGATCCTGTAGGTAGGTCTGTTTTTTTTTCTCAAATATATATTTTCATTTCCTTGACCTCCAAGAAGCATTGATAGGAACAGCACTGTAGGCATGTCAGTATGGAGGCTAAGCTGGAGCAGAGGCAGACACTTCTTGCAGTATGTATGTTTTCTATTCTGCTGTAAAATGCTATAATTTCTTCTGTAATGCAGATTGTATTTACATACTTTTATAATCGGTTACATATGAAATGCAATGTTCATGTTTCAGATTTTCAATAGGCCTCTCTCTACAATAATGGAAAACATGTGCTTATTTTTATTTCCTGTCTTCCTTTTTGATATGCTGAAATAGAGATTTAATTTGTGAATTACACATATATGCAACTTGGACATGCAATTCATTTATTTTACTTGTATATAAACATTTTCGATGCAACTTTACAGTCACTGTTAAATACTTAGCCTTTCATTTTTGTGAAAATCTACAGTTCTTAATCTATGTGTGGGTGGCAGCATGGTTCAGCAGATCAGGACCTAGATTGCAAGCGAGATTTCTGGGTGCTATTTCTAGTTCAGCCAATGACTTGCCATATGACTATAGGCATTTGCTCTTGGCCTCAGTTTCCTTACAGATAAAGCAGAAGTGACAACACCTGATTTCCTCCGCAAACTGCCTTGGAAGCTAGGAATGAAAAGCTAAGTAGAAAGATCATGAAAGACTCTTTGTTATAAATCAGCAAAAAATATAATTACAGATGTAATTAGATCCATGCGAGCTGAAAGCTAGCTAGCTCAGGTACAGAAACAGTACTGCTGCTGCAGTACAGAGCTCAGCAGGTATTGCAAAATCCACTGAGGACCCGAGTAACTATTCCAGTGGCTACCTGCACAGAATTTGAAGTCAGCACATCTATCACCACCTAAGCTAGATAGTTTAAAGTTGCTCGTGTGTGTCTGTGTGAGCTGCAGTCACACTTGTGACTGTAGAAAATATTTTAAATTGAATACACAAGATTTCATAGAAGGGTGTTAATGAAGAGCTGGCAGTGTAAAATATTCCTGTACTCTGGAATTTCAGTGAAATCCTGAATATCAGATAAAGCCTGAAATACTCTGCTGCATTCAGAAGAAATTTAAATGCAGGTCTGACTACTCTCACTGCCTCCTTCACCATGTTCATGTACTGCTCTACCAAGATCTTATGAATTTGAAGCCCAGCACCTGCCTCCTGCTCCTTCCCCTCATCCTAGATATTGCTGTTTGACCAAATCTGCGATCCGCTAACTGGCTGCGTTGTTACGGCATGAGGGAGCAGCACAGAAGTTGTGCCACTGCTCTGCAATGAAGGGATGTATTTTTTATTGGTTCAAAAAAAAAGAGCCTGATTAGAAAGCACACACTGCAGCTCCAGCCTAGCATCACGTTTTGTCCCCATTTTTTGGCTTTCTCTAGCAGAGTTCATACATATGTGAGGTTTTGTTCACAGCAAAAAAATTTCAGAGGCCTATTCAATATAACATGATCAGAACTGCAGCTTTAAAGACAGGGTTTTTTAACAGTACTTGATAGGACTTCAAATAATTAGGAGTGAATATAAAAGGCTTGGCCTCATTTTTAAGCATCTGAATACAGGATTCAGCTACAGCTACACAGATGTAACACACTGTATAAAACAGAATAAAGGAGCTTAAAAATGTCAGATATTTCCTAAATAAAACAGAAGAGTGGCTGTGCATGAAATGATTGGAAATGGATAATATCACCAAATAATCTTTTTCAGTGTGTGGCAGTAAACACATGCTTTTTACTAGAGTTCCGTAACATCATTTTAGACAAGATTTTCTCATCAGAATGTCTTTTTGGCATCGTATTATAATAACTCGTGGTCAACCAGTGAGAAAAAAATTATTTAATGAAGAGAAAATTAAGACCTAAACATGAACAAGCATCGGTGATATATGATGAAAGTCTTTCCAGAATACATTCACACAGATAAAGCAAACAGAAATGATGAAGAACAGATTACATGGCAGAATTTTCTGTAAGTTTGCATCAATTTTTTTCAGTTTCCAAGGGGTCTAAATTCCCACGTGGAGATGCTGTCAGGCAATTGATATCGTAGCCTGCTTGAAGACTGTGATAACTGCGTATTGCAAAACCTGTTTATATATATATAAATCTCTTCTACATAATACAAATATACCGCAGAAAGCATTTCTCTGTCTCTCTGCCTCATCGATTCAATTTTCAAATTTCATCTGAAAAATGTATCTCCTCTCTGCCAGCCTCCTCATCCACCCAAATTCTTCTCTTTCTATGCTTGTTTCTGGGGGGAGGAGGGAAGGGTGGATCCTGTTATTTATTTCTAGAAATCATTTAGAGATAAGTGTTACATAAAAGATGTTCTATAAAATTAAACGGTATTCAGTAAAACCCATCCAGCAAGACAAAAAATGAATGCCTAAGCCCACAGGATATCAGAACTGTTTTCATAGATGTTTGCATTAGTACAGCTAGCTGACATTGAGGTCTTTTTTTGATACCTCTTCAGACTCCTTTCAATGTTTTTTCCTCTCTCCTTTTCTCTACCTTCTGCTGTCCCTGTAACACTGTAAGAGAAAATAAACACGATGAGGAGAAATAGCCTCGTAGCTCTTGGGAAGAAGGAGACAGGATTGAAGTAGGATCGCTGCCGCACGCAGTGCAGCAGGAGCAAAGCTGCTTGGCCTCAGCGGGGAGATGTCCGATTGTGCTCAGTGCATTTGTTGCCCAGCAAGGTCCGGAAAGGAATGAAAGTGAGGAAACGAGTGGTACTGCCTTAGAGCTCAAATAAAGAAATAAAAATGAAGCGCTGGCTCTCCTTTGTAAAACAGAACTTTATAATGAAAACCCTGTCCCAGAACAATCACTTTTGACTTTTAAAAATTTTGCTTTTAGAGATTACCCTCTCTGTTTTTTTAGAAAACAAGCCTTCACTGGACATAAAGAATGAGAGGGGTGGTTTTTTACTCTTATCTACCAATTTTTTTACTAGGGTAAGTAATTTCTCCTACCCTCTACAACAGCCAGCATTTTTCAAAGTCATGGAGTTCTGAAGCCCACACACTTCCAAAGCCAGGGGAACTGTAGTTATGGGCCTGACCCTTCTTCAGCAAAGTTTATGATGAAACTTGCTGCTCTGGAGACTGGCTAAGCATCTTTAAACCCTCACAAGTCCAACTTCAACCAAGGGAAGACTTTTCAGCAGGGAAACCAGTGAGAGTTGAAACAGCCCCTGAGGGTAAATTTGGTTCCCATCGACATCCATGGCAGGGATCTTCAACGACTTTGATGGATGCTGGACAGAGCTGTCACATTATCACATTAAGCTGGCAGTAAACTGTTGCAGTAGCATTAAGTCAAATAACACAAGCTTTATATCTTTATATCAACTTTTGAAGCATGATCAGATATTTTAAAATAATATCTAGTATTCTCATGAGATGAAGGTAATATTAATTTACATAAAGACAAAGGGAACTGAAACAAATCTGTAAAAGTAGTTAAAATTGTATAACCACTTGAAATAAACTTTCTTTTATTAGATCTGTTATTAAATCTCAGAGCATTGTACAGAGTTATTAATCACGAAAACAGAGGTACAAGAACTTTCTTACTGCTGCCTTTGAATAAAGTGGGATAAGCTGAGAGTGGTTTACTCACAAAAAGACTAGTTTTACTGTTTCAGTACAATGGAAGCAAACTAACCATGAATGGGATGCAAAATATTTCTAATAAATATGTTTCTCTAAAAATTTCTCAAAATACTGGTGTGTTTATATAGTTGTGAGCTTATTAAAGGAGAAATGAGGTTCCTAATTTCCATGGCTTTTATTCTTTCTATATTTAAATTCCGTGAAAGTTATACAGTATTTTAACATTCTGATTTTGAGTTTTGGAAATTCTTTTGTGATTAACTGAAGTGATATTAAAGATTATAATGTACCCAGTTGACTGAAAAATGTTCTTTGTATTAATATCCTGCAAGAATACTGTTCAAATACTACTTTTGAATTGCTGTATATGGTATTATGACATTGCCGGGAAAAGATGTAGCTGAAAAAAAGAAAAATGAATTTGTCAAGATTGAGGAAAGCAAAAGGAGACCTGAAGGACTGTTGTGTGACTTTTCCCTCAAAGGTCTTTAAAAATGATATCAGGTTTGCCATCCTTCAGTCCTTGTATACCAAGAAATTTTTCAGTCAGGAGTTACACATTACTTCCAATTTAACAAGCAAGCTATTAGTAATTTAGCTTTCCTCCTTGAGCAGTCTTGAAACTTTTGGATGAATATTGTCGTTACTGGAGGGTTTTTTTAATGTTCATTTTGTTAATTGGTTTCACAGCCTCATCAAGAGTCACTTAAATTGCAGACAGATCCTTTATGGAGCCCCTCCACCCAAAGAAAGGGTTGTGCCACAGGAACCTTCCCAGTTTCTTCCACAGCGAACGCTGCTCAGTACTTTTCCATTTTGTTTCTCTCCAATGGCTTTGTCCTCCATGTGCTTACCTTTTATACATCCTGATCACCAGTTTGCCTACAGACTCTCTGGAAGGTTTTATTGTCGTGATGGGTTTGAAGAAGGATTTAATATTAATTTTGATTCCTTTGCTAGTCATACCTCACTTTTTGTCTCTGTTGTATTTTTCCGTTTAATTTCAGTGAATTTACAAGCCTTTCTATTTTCCTCATTTGTATCTACCATCACCTTCTGAAGGACATCTTGTTTCTAATAACCTTCCTTACCTTGTCGTTTAGCCATGCCAGTTTCCTTTCACCTTATTCAGTATTTTCTTGATAGGAATACGTGCTGCTGCTGTGCTTACAATAAGGTATTTTCTTCTTACTGCTTGTAAGGATTTAATTGTTTGAACTCCTCTGGCAGCTTTTTTTTAACAAGCGTTCTTGTTTTCCTTTGTTTCCTTTTTTTTGAAGCTGAACACTCCAATCCAGTCTGATGGATTTTTGGCCTTTATTGCTGTTGTAAGGATGATGAATCTAAATTCCTAATGGCCTCTGTTGCAGAGCAGTGCTTTGGAGCATTTGAAACAAAACCTGTGCATTACTAACAACCGAGGCAAGGGTTGCATTTCCTACTGCGGGCTTCCTAATCAACTATTTCTCTAATTCTTGCAACAGCCACTGATAGTATCTAAAAATTCTCTGCTTCACATCCAGATATGACATTTGTCTAGTCTATCTGAGAGTAATTAAAGTCTCTCGTTACAGTTGTATTTCCTGCTTCTCTGATCTCTTTCAGCATATTACAGTCAATGTTGCAATCCCAGTTGGGTCGCTGACAATATAGACCCAACGCTTATTGTTAGAACTGAAACACCAATTCACATGTAACCTTCCTTCTCTGGGTCACTTTCTTGGGATGACCTTTGCCTTGCACAGAGAGAATCTGTAAGCAGGATATATGCAACTTTGAGTACAAAGCAATTATTTATTAGCTATTACACACACAAGATTACTAGGACTAAGAGCTAAGCAGTGATGTGCTCTATACCACTTCACTCAAATAGTGGTAGAGCCTTTCCTGGCCAGACTATTGCCAGTCAGGTGCAAAGGGCTATCCTCAGTTGCTCTTTGGTCATTGGGCTCAAACTCCATGTTTCTTAATTGCTGTCTTCTGAATTTCTGTTTTATTCTTCCTTAGTTCTTGAGCTGCTTATTACTGCCATTTCAATACCCTCTGTGTTTTTACTTTTATATCTTGCATGGTTTAGCTCACATACTTTCCAATGCCTTCACAACAGTTTTCACGCTAGAACTGAGCCAAAATAGAGCCGTGCTGCATCAGGCCAGGCAGCCGAGCCCCAGGGCTGAGTGTAGTCCATAACAGGCTCCGTGCTACTCACCGAGGTGTTTGGTTTGTTAACTTGAATTTAAGGTCTCCTTAATATATGATCCTACTTTATGACCAAAATAATTTATTTTACCTTTCCAGCAGGTACTATTACAATGCCCCATCAATTATCTTACATAGCTAACAAATCAATGTCTTAATTTAGGGGTAGATTTCATTCTAGTTGCGTCAACTTAATCCTTAGATTGCTGGCATTTGTGTAGAAGCAAATGTACTACTGCTTTGGTTCCCTTTTATGAGTTCCAATTTGAACGGCACTGCTTGGTTTTGGCTACTTATGTGATATGCTAATTAACCATGTTTTCAGAATCAAAGGTTTGGGATTTCTTCAGCCAGGGTGAAACTGAACATGAAACAAAGATCTAGTATGAAGTTTATATTTCATATACAGCCCCTCATGCCTTTGCATATGAAAGTGCTGCATTTTTGCATCCTTTTCATGCCCTGATTTCTCAGCCACTCCAGAACAGGCTAACTTTTATGTGAGCAGGTGCATGACTGCCTTTGCTGGAGGCCAGCTCGGGAATGGTGCAGCTGGGACCAGACTGCTGGGCAGAGCTGGGAGAGGTCCTCCTAGGGGTCCTGGGGGTGCCCTGCTGTCACCCTCGGCTCCCGGCCCCCCTTCCCTCCCGCTGCACCCCGGTACTGAGCGCAAGCAGCACCAAGGGCTGATGAGGGGAGGCTGCAGAGCCTGCCAGTGCACTCAGGACCCTGGCATCCAATACTGTGTTAAGTTTCATTTGAATTTCATTCTTTTTTCACAGTCTTTTCTGGTGATCTTGCATTCTTGGACACATTCAACTTTAATTCATGAGGCATTACACCTCCAGCTGCCTTTCCAAGAGCTTTTCTTGATTTGTCTTCTGTCACTCCAACTACCTCACCTGTGTATCACGTTTATTGATGTGGCTGGGAGGAAAGACATCCGTCTCCTGTTTTCTACATATTTACCAATAGCTCATTTGTCTTATTTTGGCTTGCAAGATCAGTGTGCTCCTCAGTTCTTTCTTCCTTTCTGTTCCGTCTCTAATCTCCCAGCTCTGTCCCTCAAAACATAATTTTTCTCATTGTCATTACCACTAGCCTAGGGACCACATGCTGGTTACTTTTTGAGTAGGGGATCCATCTTTTTGGATTCTCCTTCTGAACTACCTGCCTCATGTATGACTAGCATTCCTCCCCTTCCAGTGCTTCCACCACAACACATTTATACTAAGTTCCCCCTTTGACTCCCTATCTCATGTAATAAATTCAAGGCTTTCATCTTTCTTTTCCATTTTACTATACAATCTCGACCCAGCCTGCAAATGTGCTTTCATTTTTTTTTTTACTTTTCCTCTTCACCCCCTCTTCCAGATGGATTTCCTTCTCTTCTCTGTTTTTTACTGCATCTCTCCCTAAATTTGGACTACATACCTAGCCACACACCGTATCTTCTTATGTCTTGCAGTTTAAGACCAAATGACAGTGTGGAGACTAAATATGTGGAGACTCAGATATTGAAACACTTTAATCCCCGATACATGCAATTTTACGAAAGGCGACTTCCCTGCCTTTCAGGAGGAAGGATGTGCTCCAGAAGAGAAGCGGGGCGAGTCTGCGTCACGGTTGCTGCCGTGCGGCCCCAGGGCCGTGGGTCCCCTCGGTGCCCTCCCAGCTCTCCCACAGTGACCCTGGACACTGTCAGGCACAGGTTGGGGTGGGGAAAACCCGGTTCTGCATCGGCCCGTTCAGATTCGCTTGGCACCTGAACCTGGGCTGTTGCCGCTGTGGGTGCCTGCAGTCGGCCCCACGCAACGGTTCTGCACGCTTGCGCAACTTTGCAGCCGTCACCTGGGGTGTTCACGCTCAGGCTGCTCCTCTGCTCTCATAACTGAGCTGCTCCCTTATCCTACAGGTTTTGTCAGCCAGGCCCAACCTGTGGCAACCGCTATGCTAACTTCTTTCTTGGCTTCCTTAGCTCTTCCATCCAGCCTTTGGAAATGACAGTTTCTTTGGATTCAATTGGGCTAGGAAATCTTTTATCAACTTTTTGAAAAGAATGTTTATTTAAAAAGACTTCTTAGATATACTTATATATAATCTATTGCTATATACATAGGTGTATGCATATATATATATACATATATAGTAATGAAAATAAAAAGCTGTGTGCATGATGTAACCACCCTTTATTTATGGAGACCCTGCAAGAGAAAGCAGAGAATAATACAAGAAGTTGCTATTGCATTACTGTGAGGTTGCTCAGCCAGTGAGCTGTTACAGCGCTCAAGTGGAAAGCATCATAGCGACAGAAAAATAATGCCTTGTATTTTAGTTTCAGTGATTTGTCGTACGTGTACTTTTTTTTTTTTCTTTTGTGTGACTGTGGAAGTGATATCAAATCATTTATTGGCCATGTGCTAGCAATCATCCTGAGGTCCTTGTCAAATTTTGTGATGAATTCTTCTCAGTTCAGCACTTCTTTTTGTGTAATGGGAACTCTGCCAAGTTCTGACATTTGATTTAAAACTTTTAGCTAATTGTACTTCTTTTCTATTAGTTTCATTTAACAAATTTGAAGCTGCAGTTTATGACCTTGTTTTTCTTCTGAAACAGAATAGTCCACAAAAATTGGACAATGGGGAAGCAGCTATGACAGCTGCTCACACCCCTCAAAATATTAAATACACATCCCTTTTCTAGTAAAAGAATGAAGTCTGTTTATTAAAAATAAACAAATATATAAACAGCTGAGACTGTGTCTACATTTTTATTGAAATTTAATTTCACATGCCTCCTGGCATGACAGTTTTTGGAATTTCTGACAGTTCTGAGGAAGAATGAAAATCAGTTTATACAACACAAGGATATTGGTATCTCTTTGCTTATCAGACACTTTTTACCAATAATCTTTTTTGATTAATTCACTTTAGTCAATTACTTGCTTCAAAATAATAATCCACAGTGCAAGGAGCAACCTCAAAGATAAGAAGTCAAGGGGACATTATGAGTAGAAATCCAGGTTAGGATCAGCTTAACTATTTGGGAAGTCCTGGGATCATCACAGAAAAATTTGGCAATGTGCAGAGGACTCTACACTGCATGTACAGCAAGTCTGATATTACCACGGATGTGACATAGAGTCCTTTCTGTACCTGAGGAAACTTCAGTTTGATGGGCAGGTTGCTAAACTGGGCCTTGGGGCTAATACTTTAAGGCAGCTTTGAGACACATCTCCCTGTTGGTGGGTAGGTTTCTGTTGCTGCAGTACTATTTTGTACACTTCCTAAATAATACTGTCATCATATTAGCCTCAGCTTTTGACAGCTATGATGATAATCTAAATTTAGGTGACCTTTGCTGATTTTCTGCTAAATGTATCTTTAAATACCTCCTTAGTCATTATTATTCAATACCACACTTAGATAACTTAAAAAAAATAAATTTTACTTAAATTTATTAGTGTGCTTCGGAAATGTTTACAAGGAAAGGTAACTAAGTAAATGTTAATTAAGCCATTAATACTTGACAGATTATACACTAGCTCATTTTTCTTTCAGTGAAAGAAAATTGTAAATGTTTCTTACCAGAGTCTTATGGTAAAACTTACAGAGCAGATAGCCACCCAGATAGTTTTTCAAATGACAGACCAGGAATGGCAGAGTTTCATTCATTTCGTGGCTGGAATTGATGAAAGGGGGCCTGCACAGAGCTGCTTTTCCAATGCATTTCAAAGCTAAGAAAAAAAAAAGGAAGAAGAAGAAGAAGAAGAAGAATGCAATTTCAAACAAAAATCTTGAATGGTAGATTGAATCCCAAGGCTTTTATGGCTGTTCTACTGTTGCCTAATATCACTTGCCATAGTGCAAAAAAAGGCTGGGCTTTTTAGCACCCAACAAACTTGTGCTAATCTTTCCAGCACTTATTCCAATTGACAGCATATTTTCACATATTCAGCTTTTAATGTTTGCCCTGAAATTGGATCATTGATTTTGACACATCCCTTTATGCTTTCCACTTACTCGATTTTAAATGAGTAGGAATGTGACTTCCACGTTAAAGGCTTACTGTTCGAGCTGTCATTCATGCCACAGGATTCAAGGACTTCTCTTCCAGGTTTGGGACTCCTTGCTTTCAGGCCAGCATTTGCCAGCCATCCCCATCAGAGACAGGCAGAATGCACATCAAAGAGGCTCACAATAATAAGGAAGAGTTTATCTTATGGAAATACCTTCTTAGGAACGTAAATAATTTACAGTAGGAAGCAGCAGTTGGGAGAGAAATGTGTATCTCTAAGCAATGAAAGGAGAGTGAAAGAAGACCGGGCCTGGACAGCACCATTTGCTTTTGTTTCTAGCAAAGATCTAGTCTCAGGTGCTTGTCCACTAACATCAAATATGTGTGTAAAAGCCCCAGAACCTCACCATCAGAAAAATACTGGGCTTGTTGCTATAAGGTAAGACTTAATAAACAGCTAAACAGTTTTTAATCGCTTCTTTGAATGGAGAGTAGTCAGCTTAGGAAAAACAAAAAAACATTTACACAAAGGGAGAAAACAGAAGATTAAATGTCATTCAGATCCAGCAATTTTTATTGCTACCTATTCTGGCATCATTTTAAGTGTAAATAAGCATGCCTGATTTCAGTTTTTCACATTCTATTATATGCTTTCATTAACAGCATCTCCTTACTTCTGTCAAGTAAAACAATTGTATTAAGACATCCTGGCAGCCAGAAAATGGGAACAATTTGGAGAATCAGAATATCAAAATTTAATGCACAATTATTATGACATATTCCATATAGGGATTGTCAGGCTGAGATTTAAGAATAACTGTGATTTATCTACATTTGACTGTATTGTTCAAGACTTAGCTTTGGGAAAACTTCACAAGTGATTTAAATGGTATTAGAGTTTATTTAAAATGAAGAGGTTAGAAGTCAGTTATCCCAAAATGTCTCACTGCTGTCAGGTCTATCAAGAAACAGGAATGCGCTACAGACAAATATCCATTCATACGTTCATATCATGTCTGATTTATTGTCCTGACAGGTCCAGAACATAACTTTTCTGCCTGTGGCGTTCCTAATGAGCACCATAGGGGAAGGCGAGAGACTTTCAAGGCTTGAAAGGGGTGACTGGCACAACAGCCACAATTGCCACCCAAGAGGGGAAGCAAGCACCAAAACTGAAACCCTGATTATTCTCATCAGGAAGGAAATGGAAAGCTAGATAAACCTGGGAAAAAGATCTTTTTTACTGTAACTCTAGTGTAAGTAGACCAAGCATTAATGTTGGGTGGAGACGGCTGTGTGTGTATGTGTGTGTGTCTCTCTGTGTGTCTTCACCTATGTCTTTTAAATACATTTGAGATTATGTAGTATGTTTCAAATGCTATAAAGAGGTGCTTATATTTGCATTTTATTAGCTTTACTTGAGTTATGCAATTTTAAGTAACCAAATTACCTCAAAACATTATTCACTCAAGGTGTGGTGAAGTTGCCTTGGAGAAATTCTCAGTTATAAGACGGAGTATTTCAATTCTGTCTATAAAAACAATATTTTATCAAAATTCCAGGGTTTTTAATGGCTACATTTAAAGGTTTAAACATGACCATAAACTAGCCTCACATAGTTTTCCTGTCTATATAAAAAATATTCTGTTATTGCTACTTGCGAATTATTTTCACTCAAAAACCTTTAAAGTCATGGAGTTTTGATTACCTGGCTGAAGGTCTTTTGTTTACAGATCAGCATCAAAAATTAGTGTCACTAACCTGCTGAGCGTTCAATAAGAGAATCAGCAGCTACCTCTCTCTTACTTCTTTGATGGTGGTGAAACAATGATCCCTTGACAGCTAACAGTATTATCAGTCATCTTTTAAATGTACCTCATTTAATCATATTGTTCAGAAACAGAATCTTTTAAGCCATGAGAACATGGGTCTCATTTCATTTTGGGAGGAACTCGCATTGAACCACTTTCACCTTGTTTTGATATTGAACTGCTGGTCACACACCTGCTTTCTTCATATCTTGCTTTATTTAGAATTTGGCATTGAAATGATCATACATATTCACTGCTGGTGGGTAATCCATACCAGAACTGAAAGCTCAAAGTTTTAGGCTTTGGAGCAGATGTGCACTCGGTACAAGGAGACAGTTTTCCAGGTTTGCAGAACTTGCCTCTTAGTAAAGAACTAGAAGGGTTTTTTATTGTTGTTGGCACTCTACATAGTTTGAGAAATGTGAATTTCAAAACAGTATGATCTGGATTTCTGCATATTCTGGTATCCTTCAATTTTGAAAAGGAATCAGTGGAATCATCCTCATGGTAAAACACTGGCTGTACAGAACAGAGCACCCAAGAGAAGCACTTGTTATTCAAACACACTTTAACAGAAAACCATCTTCGACTTCAGTTTCTCCTGCAAGCTAGATCTTTGTATTGTTACTTGTCACTAGGTAAGTGCTATATAAATGCAGGCTGTTGAAAGCAACAGGCAGAAAGAGAGTGAGAACTTGGGACCCCCTTGTTCCCACAGTGATGCTCATTGCAATATGGTGCAGCTCTAATCTGTGACTACAGCTCCTAAATGAAACAGTACTGTAAGTATCTGGTATAGATTATCATAATCTTCCTTACAACACTAGCAGCTTTTTCAAAATAATTAGGTTCAAATCTCCCAGGATGATGACATTTTCAAAACACTGAATGCACAGCATTCCCTGTGAAGAATATCCTCTGAAATTATTTACGTTTAAATATTTAAGCTTTTATAGCTATTCAGAGCTGATTGAAGCTGGGCAAAACAAACTGACAAAATGACAAATCAGTTTTTAATTTTTCATTAGAAAGTATTTATGTGTCTTCATTCTTTACACTTATAAATTTCCCTGGGAAAGCATATTGACTCTACTGTGCTTCAGTCAGTCAGTTACCTGAACATAATCACACATTTTTGCTGAGTACTGGTACCATTGAGTCCCCTTCAGGAGGAAAATGATTTTGTGAGGCCCTTGAATGGTTATGGCTTCACCAGACACCCCTCAGTTATCTCCTAATTTAAAGATATTTTGCTCAGTTCTTTTCATCTGTTCAGGACTTCAGCTGTAACCTTGGCAACTGTTTGGTCATTTACATTGCAAACACTATTTGTGAGCTACGAAGAACTTTGGGGAGAGAAAAAGGGAAGATTAAAGGATAATAAAAAAATCTTGTTTCCTTTAACCTTTCTACCTCTGCAGCCCCTCACTACTCCGTGAAAGTCTTCCTTGGGGATCCTACCAGAGCTTGAATTCCTGGTAGGTGAAAAGAAAGGGGTGGGAGGAGAGAATAACAATGTGTACAGATGTGTTTCTGAGATAGTACAAAGCTATGAAAGAAAAATATTGAATGTAAGCAACTTTGAAATCCTTGGAATAAAGGAACATCACTGTCAGAAGACTCCCTAAAAATGATTCAAAATTAAAATGAATAAATTATACCTATGAGGGAAAAAAGGCACTAGAACTAATAGAGAAGAAAACTTCCATAATGGGGGGAAAGGCTGTCTTTTTATTGCATAGTCTGGCCTGATATAGAAATATGCTATTTCAGGTACTGGAAAGCCATACCTCTACACTGACAGTTTTACTCTGTGTTTAGCAAGTTGAAAGAACCAGAGCTGATCTCTCTCTGTTGCTATAGCTAGACAATTAACACCATCTTGCTCATTCAAAGCCAACTGGAGTTTCTCACCAGCATATTGCTGTCTGCAGTACAGACATAACCATAGCCTAGGAATCAAACAACACCCAACAACTCCAAATAAGATTTCCAATACTGTACAATAAAAAGACAACCATATAACATTGCAAACCAAAAGACCACTATGATTAAACTCATAATCACTTATGAACTCTAGATAACAGTATTTATATGTTTGATATATCTTATTAATGAGCAATTTCAGTGATCTTTGTTTTCCCAGCACAATAGTGAAACACTAGTAAACTTCTGTTTCTTATCAGGACACAACTAGTAGAAGAGTATTCCTACATAAAGATACCTGTAAAACAATTTGGAAATCCCCAAAATACCTTTAAAAAATAAGAAATAGACCATTTATGATCAGCTATGAAGGACATATACATTCATTCCCTAGGGCATAGAAGCCCTGAAATCTGAGGTAGCCTAAATTATATGTTTTTAGACTGAAGATCGGTTATTAAAAAAAAATGGAAAAATGAAGAAAATTTATAGCAAAAAGCTAGTATATAAGATCTTACAGTAACAATTCTGAGTCTAATTGAAGAGTATATAGGACTTGGATTCAACATAATAGATCAGTATTAAACTGGCACAATCTTTTCAGCACAATAATATCACATATGCTGCAACAGCAATAGCTGATTATCAGACAAACTGCCCTGTGTGGGTGAGGAAACACAGAATTATATGAAAAGAAATAAACCAAGATGGAAACAAAATACGAAAAGGAATTAAGAAGAAAACAAAAGGAAATGGATGGGTAATGTTGGCAAGGAATCTGAAGAAGATGATGAAAGAAATGGCAGTGAAGTACACCATCAATTCCAGTTTCTAACTGGCAAGTTTACACCAAGAACAGAGCCTATGAAGAATTAACAAAGAAAAAACCTCCCAACAACAATACTAAAAAGAGACAAGAGTACAATAAAATGGTTCAAGAGCTGTTTGTAGGTCAGCATCAAAGAAACTATTCAGTTGTAATGGAAATTAAACATTCATGATTACACAGTACAGTTTCTCACACCACAGAGAAATAACACATGCAATAAGAGACTGAGGCTGGGGAAAAATGTAGGTAAACCTGTCAGTGTGAAATTTGTGGTGATGAACCCATCAATAATATATTTAAGCTTTTCACTGATGTATGGGACAAATAAAAGCTCTAAGTTACTCCAGTAGTGAGATATTTTATTTCAGTGATAACCACAGTTTCTCACAGCACCACTTCAACCAGCAAAAAGAAGGCAACTGAATAAGAATAAGAAAAATAAAGTGGGATTTTAACCTGAAAGATCACACATTCACCAGTTTTTCAGCATAAGCATAGATATCAAAAAGGCTAACAGTTTGTAAAAAGCAACAAAAACCACTTAATATACAGCTTTTAGATGTTAATGAAGTATTTGGCACTCCATATCACAATTCACTACAGAACATCTTGAAGTTTAAGGCCTACCAACAGAAATAATTAGCTTTGAAAAGGTTTTACATTAAGATTAAGGTCAAACTGCTCAAATCTATAGTAAGAGAAAATGGTGTCAGTATGAATTTGTTCTTTTACATCTGTCTGCATTGTCCTTGAGTTCAGCCTGATAAAAAGCAGACTCATACAACACAGACAATGCTTGATTTAATAACAGTTTTCTAGATTCATATTTTACTAAAGGAGACTGTCCTTTTAAGACCTGAAATTGTAAACAATCTTTAAGATGAAATCTATAAGAAGAAATTACATGAAGCTGTTCTTTTAGGCGGTGACAGGAAAAGCAATATGCAAGCAAAGAACATTTTCTTCCAGAATTACACGAACAAGAAATAATAATTAACTGTGAAAAACAAAGCAATTCTGAACTCAGGTATTAAGGTAAAATGCAACAGGGTACAAGGCACTGGACCATTCATTTTCTTCAAAGGTAATGTGAATTCTGATGATAATCAAATAAAAATAGTGTCTTAATTGCTCAAGTGGCAGGTTCATTCACCAGTTTAAATGTATCTGATCATTGAAAATCTACACCTAAAAAAGAAAGAAACTATGAACTTAACTCCATAGTAATTACAATTTTAACGTGACAAAACCTGAAAATATGCTAAAATGCAGATAGAATTGAAAATGCTATGTAATGCAATGTATTTAAAAATGAATCCATCTTCACCAAAATATTAAATACCTTTTCCTCTAAATTTTTCTAGCAGCTAGAAATAACTGGGCATTATTAAAAATAAATTCAGAGAATGTCCAAGACACACATATGCTGTGGGATACACAAAGATGACACAGTTTGGTACAGAAGACTGGCAAAGGTCAGCCTAGGGTAGACAAAGGTGATGGATCCCTGCTTGTGTTAACTGTTTCACTGGATGGCACAGAAAGCAGAAAAAAATCACAGTCTACATAAAACAAATGGTATGATCATCAAATTACCTGATCACATCACTCTCTTTGAATCTGTACCATGATTCTTCATTCAATGCCATATCAAGTTCAGAATTTATCACTTGCAAAATGAAATTTATCACTTGCCTCTGATCACATAAGCTTTTTTATTGCACTGTTGCTCAAACCAGTTCATATTTTCTTCACTATATCTGTTATCATTACTTGCACACTCTACAAACTTGCCATTTATAACTTCTTCCCAAATATTCAGGTCTTTAATTCATTAAAGGCATAAATTCTGCAAGCCTTTAAAGCAAATTCTTGCATTTAAGCATGTATTTAGCTCTGTCAAGTCAATGCTTCAAAGTGATCTTTAAATGTAGCTCATGCCCTAAGGGGTATTGTTGAACCAGAGCTACAAATCCTGTGAGAAATTCATTTCTTGCACGCAACTTTGTTCTATTGTGTTTCAAGACTGAACCAGAGTAATATATGTCTAAACTGCATAGCATGTGCCCAATTTATGGTCTAACATACACCCAGGTAACTTACACATTAGTGAAGTTCACATGTGTTGGGAGAGGGGTCAGTCTCTCAGGTTAGGTAACTTACTTCCCTTTTCTTCAATAGATCCAAATAGTGTAAACACTCAAGAAATAAAAACACTCATGAGTTTGAAAAAAAGGGTAAGAAGGAACAATTTTCTGCCATTAAGGCAAAGCACTCTGTACTTTTAAAAGGATACTTGTTTGAGTCATTCAATCCCTCCTTGAAGGCTGAGGAGCTCCTTTTTGAGGCTTAGGTAAAACCAGTAGAATTCATCATCTGGTTCACAGTTTAAAGGACGACTTGGGGAGCCAAGGCTACCCTTGTGGGGGGCAAATCAGGGTTCTACTGTCTATTTTAATATTGACAATAAAACTTAAATGGCATGTGCCCTTTTGATGTCAGTACAATGTGAATTTGTCTCCACATTTTTTTTTTTGACTCATTAAATTTTCACAAAAGTATGAGCAATGAAAACTGATTTGCAAGGAATACAATTTTCCTAGTGGAGCTATAGTACTGATTGTTTCTAGCACCAGAGTTGTGCAAATTTGCCATAATAAAGAGAGAATAAAATAAAACCAGATAGGTTGAAACAGCTTGAGAGAGCTGGGTTTGCAAAATTTTGTGCATATCTCAGCTGGCTTATGAGAGTATGCATCATATGAAAATCCATATGCTTTCCCGGGCTGACAGACAAAAATGAGCTGTTTCTGGTTTTAGTTTGCTGGAATTTAGGAATTCTATTTTTACTTCTTAGGGAACCCAAATATGAAACCATGTTCCTAAGAATTCTCCCAGGTTTTTGAGAAACAAGAAATAAGTCCAGAAAAAAGGCTGTGCACAGCTATAAAACAAACTTCATCTGGTCCAAGGGAAAAACTATTTTTAACAGAAGAGTCTTTTCAGCAGCCCTTTAGGTCTGTCACAGATACCCTCACAACAACAACAGTGGTATGCCTCTCGCTCTCTCAAATGCTCAGAGTAATACCATCTAATTCATTCATATCTTTAGTACTACACAGTGCTGGATTGAATATCAGAACAGAGCAGTTTCTCTCCTTGCAGTTTTAATTTATACATTATCTATATTTGGTTCTCTTCCCACAGACAGCGGTGGCAGCAATAATATGTCCACTCACACCAGGGCGGCATTTCCTGATCCCCCAAATGGCTGCATTTTGGCTAACTGATCTGTTGACTCCATTCAGGTGTGGGGGGAGGTTCAGATTTGGTTGGCTTCGCATGTTCGAGCCAGAACATGAGAAGCAGGGATGGCTTCCTATTCATCTAGCTATTTAATGCTATTTCTGCCACGCTCCTAACCGATGAGGGCTGGTGGAATTGGGAATGAGCTTTTCTGTATGCATACAGAGTGCGACCTCTACAGCTTCACATTTGCTTACAGCTCAGCCAACAGCCACCCATTTCATTAGCATGTTCTTTCAGGAAAAACAACACCTGGAAACCAGAATTTTGTAGAACAGCATCCCTCATCTGTAGGCAAAATATCAGCAATTTGCTGCTGATGGAAAACATTGTGACACCTTGCCCATGAGAATTTTGTCTGCTTGCTGCTGGGAATACATTGCATGCCTGTTCGGTTTTCTGTTGTTTTTCCCCCAAACCTGTCCCAGTGTCTGCCCATTTTAACTTCATTTTCTTCACCGAGCCCTTCTTCATGCCTTGGTTCAAATTATGTCTCAGATGCTACCCAGACTTTTACACTTTTTGTATACCAGTACCTTTTGCTCTTTGTCTTTTCTCCTAAACAACAGCACCTTTGCTGTTATTTCCTTGGCTTTGAACCAGTTTCCATCTCCTGCCAAGTGCCATAGATCCTGCAAAGTGCTTGTTCTGCAGTTGTAATTTTGCTGCTTCATATAAAAGAGAAGAGCTTGCTCTGGAGCCCTTGCTATAAATAGAACAGAATTTTTCTTAGGTCTCCTACTGATTTGCCAGATTGATTGTATCTCTGCTAATCAACCTGAATAATACATTGACATTCTGCTTTTCTCCTAAAATCATACTGTATACATTTTTTACATGATAATTCTGAAAAAATATTTATATAGAAAAATATTTTTATTATGTCTAGCTGTTTTAACCCATACTTTTATGTTGAAACATCATTAATGCAGTGAACCAAGTTACTTATACACACATAATCTAGATATTTGAAGGTTAAGTCTGATAAAGTGACCTTAATGAAGGTTTTTTCCTTTCCTTTTTTTTGTATACAATGCCTGCATGGCAGACATCTTCAGAGCATGTCAATAAAAACAGAAGGGTGTTCTAAATCCTGTACTTAAATACACAAACTTGCTCTCTTCCTCTCACATCCCCCTATAAATGTCTTGAAAATAGTGGTTTGCATTACAGATTAATCTCCTGAACAATTTTAACATAAAAATAAATCCATTTTAGATATCTCAGCATGGGAAGGGAGAGAAATAAGATATAATTTTTAAAATAATGTAATTAAGAACCCAGGTCATTAAGAGTATAATGAAGAATTGGTCATTGATATGGTAATTTCACTATTACGAAAAGATAAGATCTATAGGTCTATTAAAAAGTGATTGAAAATATTTGCATAGTTTGCAATACATTTAAAAATATATAATCCAATTTCTTTTGGAAGGAATTACTTGCACCTGTAAAGTTTGCAATAGAAAAAATGAAATATAACTGTAGTTTTCACCTACACCTACAATCCAATCCAGTTCCAAAGCAAGTAACTGTAACTGTAATGAGCTGTTTGAGTATTCAAATCAGATATATTAAAATTATACCTTCAGCTAATTGCCCAAGAGAGTACAATAATTACAAAAATAGCCCAGGAATAGGACACCTATTTCCCATTCCTGGCTCTGCTATAAAATGCTACCGCCATGCATTTAAGATGGCTTTTCAAATTCTCATGCACATTTAAGAAACCTATAGCAGTCTCTGTTGAGAGTAAAGAGGAGAGTGAGCATGTTTTGGGGTGTCCAGAAGGTGCTGGCTGTTGTGCTGATGTCTCAGGACGATCTGAAACATGCCATAGCAGTTCTTCTAGCAAACTCTCCACTGATATCTGACACGGTGGATGGCAAGCTCAAAGAGTGGCTAGACCTGGCAATATTGGCAATAGAAACAAAAAGCAAGCACACTCTGTGAATGACACATTCACAGTTTATATGCTCTCTGCAGGAATATTTCCTCCATTTTGCTGCAACTTTCACATCCTCAGTATCAGAATATTCCACAGATAGTAAGACAAGAATACAGGTAGGAAAAGGTATTTCACATGCTTTGCCCAAATGAGGGTGACCTCAACCTTAACCCTATACATATATATATATGTATGTATTTGTGGACATTCTTTATGACTCAATAGGAGCAGAAATCATCTTAAATAGCAAGAGAAAAAAAAATCAGACCTTTGCTGAAGTAAGGAAAGAAAGTTCATGGTTCTTTTTTCAGGTGAGCACCAGGGAGAAACTTAATTACAGGGCAAGAAACTTGTCTGATGAATAAATCGTTAAATAAATGCATTCATGACAGCTGCCATCTCACTGCAATATATTTTGTTATTTCCCTGTTCTTTAAAAAGTTTTAGGGTTCCCCGCTCTCACCGTAATTAGAGATGGGCATGTAGAAAGATACAGATGTTCTGATGCCACCGGAAGTTAGATATTGAACATATTTATAGTTTAAACAGATAGGTAAAACAAAAGGAAGATTCAGAGACTTCTCTAAGGTTACAAAGCACCTCATTAATAGCTACAGGAATAGGAACAGGAGATAATGATACTTGGTCCTCTGTTTTAATTAGCAGACCTCATGAACTGACTTTCCCACTGCATATTCTGCTATATGCCAAAGGACTTCGTGTTAAAAGAAAGATTGTCCATACCCTAACTATTATGAATTGTCTGTGCAGTTACTTATTAACACAAACAGCACCAAATATTTCAGCAATATATGCTTGAGTAAGTTCAAAGGTAGATCTCTTGAGAATGGCTAAAAAGACAGAACTTCACTGCATATAGCACACATTATTGCTTTTGGATATTAATCACACCTGATTTTACTTCTTTTGTATTTACCAACCAACATAAATGTACATCCGGTATACAAAGCAAGTAATTATTGTTTAAAATGTTGTAATATGCAGATAGTCCTATGCAATTTACAATGCAGCTTTTGCACATAAAATGTATGGTTTACTGAACAACAGAGAGTCTTATGGAATGCAGAGTTGAGATTTACGTGTAAGCAAATATTAAATATACTTACGAAGAAACATTGATGACTTTAAATATACTTACAGA
This sequence comes from Apteryx rowi, assembly GCF_003343035.1. Taxonomy (NCBI): domain Eukaryota; kingdom Metazoa; phylum Chordata; class Aves; order Apterygiformes; family Apterygidae; genus Apteryx; species Apteryx rowi. The sequence goes on from NW_020448730.1 coordinate 1,324,282, forward strand.
ATGAAAGATATTTGTAAGTAAAATTCACATTCAAATATACTCTGTACCTACTCACTAGTGTGTATTGACAATACATATAATTAAAGAACAGTTCAGCATAAACATTTACTATATGAACAAACCTTTAAGGTCTGATTTGGTCATTAAGTAAGGATAAAGTCTTAGTTTAAAAGATATCTCCCTGAAGTTTAAGAGTGCCAATGTGAATCAAGGTTTCAGAAACCATCCCATGGAGATTAACTCAGGAGCATGCAAAAAGGATAACAACCTACTCTTTAAATAAGAGTTGGTAGGTAAATAATCTTTATGTAAATACAAGAGAATGTACCTAATGAAAAATACAGTGTTTAATTATATTTATCAAAAGACTTATTCTATTATCCTTATTTAAGCCATTACACTGTACAAATGATTATTCCCACCACCAGCAAACACAAAAAAATTATTTCAGAGTACAGAAAAATTTAACAAAAATACTGTTACTTAATTCTGGAGATGATTAAGTTTGGGATGGTAAAGTTATGCATCTCGACATTATTACAACTATAATACTGCCAAACAGCCAGGTAAAAAACTGACACTTACATGTAGGTTTTAGTCTATTTTGATAAAAGGAAATGATTCATTAGACACTATCAGGAAACACCTACCATTGACATCTCTTAGCCACTGCAATGATATTCCTAAGGGAGGCTCTTGATAAATATATGCTACATTGTTCCTCCAAAAATAGACATATGGGGTACCAGAAAATGTAGAGCAAGCATAAGAGGAGCAGATCAAGAAATATGAACAGACTTGGATATGGATGGTTCATGACAATCGGTCCGATCACAGTCAAGCCTAAGATGTGTAGCTCAGATGACGTGTAGCATCCTACTATACCCGTCATTTTCATAAAGGTTTTGTAGTTCATGGATTCCAGGACAGATACAAGGCCTTTAATTTACTTTTTATCTGTACCTTGATATTTTTTATGCTAGAGGCTTATTCAAGACAAAGGGTATATACCACCTTATTCATGAATGCCTGAGAATGAGACCTGGTTCTGGAATCAGAATGTATGAACTGGGTTTACACAAACTGTTTTACATCAGTGCCTGCTGTAGAATAGACACTGGCAGAAAGTATTCTTTGTTCTGTAGCAGATTTTTCCAGCAAAGAACCTACCTGGTTCACTTTGGATCTGAACTGGGTGCAAACTAATTTATATTGAGCATTAATGATGGGGCAGCTTGGACCCAAGATCAAACAACATGATAGTAAATAAACACTTTTAATGAGGTGCTTGAAGGAATCAGCGTCAGTGATAGTGGTTCCAGTTCAGAGGCAGTGTTTTTCTCAAGGGGTCAGCATTCAGGTAGCAGTGTTTAACCTCACTGTCCTGTTATTAGCCAAGAGCTACATGGAAAGAAGAGGGTGTAATATAGAGGTCTGTATGTCCGTTTTTTTGAGAACAAACTGACGAGGCAGAAAAGACTACATAGTAGTAATTCAAAAGGTAAAAATTGGTAAAGCTTAGTCTTCTGAGGCAGAAAAGGCAGTAGGAGGGGACTGAGAGCTGATATATACAAAATTAATGGAAACCAGAACGTGCTACGTGGTCATGCAAGAGAAGCTCACTGCCACACAGACAGTATGGGTGCTAAACACCATGGTGCACAGGTGTTGTGTATACACATGACAGAGATCTTCAGCAGATGAATGTAGTTACTGTAGAGCTTTGGAAGCATTTTGAAAGTGTTAAGGCTCTCAGCAGCAACCACAGAAGTCACAATTAGATCAGACCAGGATATCTGGGATTCTGCTCCTGGCTGGTCTTCCATGGCTTAGGAAGATTCTTTTAATTAGCTTCATCCACTGCTTCAGCAACCTGCACTTCTTGTTTTTTTTTAATATTTCCCTTGGCATTAAGATCATACTCAGGTGTTGGTGCCACTGATCTTTTAGTCAAGGTCAATTTGAACGTTTGTTAGTCTGCTAGCATATGGTCATATATTTCATAGTCTATAAAACTGACTTTTCCACAGATATATTTGGCTGATCTTTCAGTTTAAAGATAGCAATATTTTATTTAAAACAAAACAAAAAGGCCATCTCAGGCATTGATCTGTAAACTGGGACACACATGAATAAATCAAGCAGATTGATTAGAAGCTAGGCATGTGATAATCTTCATGACTTGTTACTGTAAAAGATTTGAGACTTCTGTACAACAAGATTGCATTACAGGATGACTCACAGGGACATATGTCTGGACAAGCTCACATCCCAGTCCCTGCTTCATCTTCCCTTCTATATACATGCAGACATTAAAGAGTGTTTTTTAAGAGATCTGAGCTGTGAAAACTAGTTGTCATGACACTGCAAGCTTCTCTTATGTTTCTGCAGTAATAGGTGAAAGGATTTTCACTTCAAAGTTGGGAGATCACAGGAATTTAAGATAAAACTAATGTTTGAATAGCTCCTTGTCAACAAACATAGCCTCTTAACCATGTGTTCTTTCAGCTGAGGATACATGACAGGTACATAAGCAGCAAGCTAGTCTGCTGACATAGAGCTTTTCCAGTTCCCTAATGCAGGAAAAGAGCAGGTCAACAGGCCATTCTGTTCTGTTCTAGTCTATTCTCCTACATGGATAGTTCTCCAGTTGACTTTTAAGAATGTGGAAAGATAAATTATTCTTTTGATTTTCTTTAGAAAGGGCCTATTGCCTTTCTTCAAGAACACCTTTTCTCATATCACTTTCTCCTCAAAAAAAATGCCTATCAGCAATTATTCCTTCTGTCTTTGTCTGTCTTAATCTGTGCCACTTTACCCTGTTAATCAGATCCATCTAGAACACATGTGCTCCGCAACAAGTGGAGCTGAATCAGCTTTGGGGGTGGATCAGCCCTAGTATGGGTCCTAAAAATTTATCTGGTAGGAAATGACTGGTTTTACTGTTGGAGTGAGGAGACTGCATATAGGGTTACGGACTGTTTTCTTCTTTTTGTCCATAATTATGTGTCTCCACCTTATCACAAATTAGTTTATTATCTATTTTCTACATGTCCGGGTTTCTAAGGTGACCCTACTAGCTGTGTTTAGAGTTAAATGGTGATACAGGGAGATGTTTTCTGCTTTATACTATTATTCTGAATTTTAGCAGTAGTTGTGCATGTTTTTATTTTGAAAGATAGCAACCACCAGCATATAGGGATCTTAGTGTTCCTGCTCAGAGCTTACTTTGCTTAGGACTAATGTGATCCCTTGATAAACTCAGCTCCTGTTCAGTGTGCTAGCGGTTTGGATTATATTCTTGTTCTCTCCAAAGAATTCTGTTGCAGGAAAACAGGATTGTAGGCAAAGGTTCTTACTGGACCCAACCCTGCAGAGTTAGTAGTGTTCAAGAGTGGAAGATGCAGAAGTCAAAAAGAAAACATGAGGGGAAAAGACTTCCTGCATCTTTGGAGCTAGTCAGAAGTAGAATTAACAGTAGTTTCAACAGGTGTGCAAACAGAAGCAGTTATGCCAGTTATTCTGTCATTACATCTTTTTTGCTGAAGAGTTTGTATTATCTGGTACCGTTCCTCCTACAGAGGTTTGCCAAGGATCCCCTTCTGAAGGAGCTGGATGAAGCTGCTAGGGCAAATTACTTTGTTAGGTAGTTGTAATATGAACAGCAGAAAAAGAAGTTAAATTTTCAGTTGATGTAGCTTGATAAAACCTTAGAGGTATGCAAAAGCGCAACCTATCCTCTTAAGACAACCTAGTCTATAGACACCTGCAGAGATGTCTTTCCAGCTCTTCTGTTGCACCAGTGAAACAAGGATAGCTATGGGCACAAATGTGAACCCACTGACATAAACATGTGAGACTACATCACTTATGCTGTCCTTCCCTGTTGCTTGCATTTTACTATGAGCTTTACTGAGCTGGTATTTTTCTTAATATCCTAAATCCAAGGATCAAGAGAATATGGTAACAACTTGGTTCCATGTTTTACAAGTTCTTCTGGTTTTCTCTTATATCTTTCATCCTGTAAGAAAAAGTCCACTTTTGTACTTTCCAATTCCATCAGTCAAATAAAGTCTGTATGTTAAATTATGTAGCTGTCAGCTTCAAATTTTTCTTCCGATTTTGAGCGCTGGCATAACAATGATCAAGAGTCTTTGACATCTTCGGGTACAAAGAGAAATATATCTTCTTCCTCTTTCTGCCAAAATTTCTTATAGAGGAAGTAGTATTGAGCACTCTTTAAAATAATTCAGTTCAAATTTCTCTTCACGTTAGCCTTCGGTGTCTCATATTCTGAGTTATACTTCCAGAAGTCCAACCTTTGCTCACTTCCCTTGAGTAGGGAATGGTGGTGGGGAACAAACGCACAAAGAACAAACAGCTGAAATGCCAAGTGCTTTATAATCTCTTTATCTTTCATTGAGCAGAACAAAATATAGTCATATATAAAACCTATATAAATCATAAGGGTGCCTGAGGCCAGTTTTTTACTTTCCCTTTTTTTTTCTGATTTATCTTGCTTTTCAATGAGTGTGCATGCTTCAAGGGATACCTCAGCACAGAGAGCACAATTTTTTCCCCATTATTTCTTTGATCTAGACTGCACTATCTCTACTTCTCAGTTTCACTCTTCAGTGGGTAAAATGGATGAAGTCTAAATTTCTAAGGGAAGCAGATTAATTGGAAAGATACTTGGTCTCCATAGTAATGTTGTATCCTTGTTATTAGAGATGCAAAATCACAGGTAAATAATGTAGAAAATTCAAAAGCTTTGGACTCTTGTCAGTAATGCTTAACCCCTCCCCCCCATCTGTTCTTATGTTCTCCTTTGAAAGAAAATTTTGTATTGTTCAAACAATTAAATAGTACTAACAAATATAGGAGAGAAGCTTAAAGTATAATTGATGGATTAGTTAAACATTGATAAAATATAGCCATGTAGTCATATAAATTACTTTTTTAAAACAGCCATTCCCTGGCAGAACAGAACACTTAAGATGAAAATGTAAGGTTAATATACACTACCTTAGGAAAAGAAAACAGAAAACCAAAATACCCACCCTCTCTTCTTTTTGATATCTATCGTCTGTGCCTTATAGTCTACCCACTCACACACATTTGCCACTCTTACCCAAGTTGTCTTTTATTTTAACAAAATTTGAGTTTGAATGTAGCTTTTCGTCTCAAAGACAAAATTTCTGGAAGAACAAGCAGAATAAAAGGAAGAAAATTCAATTATTCATTCTCATTCACATTTATTGAAGATATGCTTTTGTCTGTCACAAGGAAAAAGAGAAGATTCACACAAAGGGAAGGTCAACTTTGCTTAGATATCGTCGTTCCTTCCAACTAGCTGTGACAGCCATGTGCATTTTCTTAACACTACCAGACACATAAGAATACATCATTTTGGTGGGAAGAAATTAAATAATTATGCAATTTACCATGAAAACACACTATTTAACTTATCTCCTGAGGATTCATAACAGGTCACTGTTCAGTTTGTTCATGAAACAAAGACAAAATATAAATATGCCAGGCTATATGAGAACCTGGCTTTGAATTTCTTGCTAATGGATTTTAAGAAATTAACATCCCAGCAGTTCATACAGTTTCTAAGATCACTTTAAGCACAAATAGATTTCTGGAAGCCCCGTAGTCTATTTATCATTAAACTCTGTTTTAATCCCAGCTGGAATGAGGCAGTAAAAAAAGGCAAAAGAAAAATGACAGCATGACACTTACTGATAAATTAAGGGTCCTGAAATCTTCTACTTACCAATATTAATGTCGATTCTTTTTTATATGCTCCCTTCACAAAACATTTATGTTTTTCTGTTTTCTGTGATTTTTATTTTTCTTCTCTGTAGCTCTTTGTTACAGGCTGATGACTGCATTGGAGTAAGGAACATTATGGAAGTTATCACTCGTTAAACAGCTGCATGTTGTGAAGCAAACAGAATTATTAAAGAAACTTATCATAAAATGATTTGTTTATTTTGAAGCAGAGAATGTTAAAGCTAGCTTTTGCTGTTCAATTCTTTTAAAAAATACTAGCTTTTGCTTTTTTGCTCTCCACAGCAATTTGCTTTGTCCTGGTAATTTTAAGGTAACTGGGAGGTGGCATTTTGTTACGCCTTTCTCCCATCCCTGGGAAATCAGTTCCTGATATAATGGCTTGTTTCTTGGCTGTTTCTCTTATTTTATGCCATTTGAAGCTGCTGGTTTTATTCCTCTTCAGCCTAGAGGCTGACATACACTACACATGTCACCATAGGGAACAAACTGCCTTCTCTCTCAGTAGCCTAAGACAGTTTTGTGTCTAGAAATGTTTGATGAATTGGGCTTGAAAAGAAAAAGAGAATGTCTACCTTTCTGCACTACCGGTATTTAATCTTCGTAATTGGACCCACAATAAAAATAGACTATTCCCACAGCCAAGATATTCTGATAGGAGTTGATTAATATCTACTCTCTTACTTTATAGTTTAGACTGCCCGTTTACCTGTAAATGCAAAATGACAAAGGAACTGCCATGTACTTGTCTTTTTTCCTCAATATTTTTACTATAAAATTATCTGTGAGGTCCAGCTATCGTCTTCAATCTCAGAAGCACATACATACCTACATACTCTCTAAGTAAAAAAACAAAACAAAAAACTCGCTGACAACATAGTATTTTGAAGTCTTTATGCAGCTGTCATAAACTCAGACGGAAAGAATGACTTTATGAAGCACACTTTAAAAAGTAAAAGACATTAAAAGTTTTTTATTTTTACATACATATGCATATGGTATATATGATTATATGGAACAAGACTTAAAAGCTTCAGTATGCCAGAATAATTCTATCTTCTCTCAAATTAAAATAGACTCCTCAAGAAAAATATACAGAAGAAGTTTTATTTCTCTTAGGATACTACTCTCCATATTCCTTTTGCCTTTGAGTTCACAACTGTTATGTATGTTTACTATAAGTAGAACTGGACAAGAATTTTCTGATGAAACTTTTTTGATAGAAAAAACTAATTTGTCAGAAAAACAATCATTGAAATTTTGTCAGTTTCTTTTGGACAAAATTCTTCTGGGAAATTTTTCCAGGGTCCTAGATGGAATTTGAGGAAGTACGTTGTGGGGGAAGTCTGACTGTTTGATTATAGGCATTTGAACCTTGTGTTATTGTATTCTAGAAATAGATGCTCGGCTAAAAATGATATGATAGCTCTTTCTGCGAACAACTGTAAAATTCTCCAGTTTATCACAATATAAATAAAGATAAGAAGTCACAAAAATATTTGTGGAGTGAAAAAAGGATTGTTGTAAAATCCAGTTGTGAAGATGATAGCTAATTATTTTCATAAGTAGAAGCCTTAAGGTTAGCATCTTAAATTTGAAGGTATGGCCTAATTTTGGGGTAGCTGAGAACTCAGAGCTACTATTAGCAGCTAATATAATTATCATTTGGCCAAAATCTCCAGATCCAAATCATCAAAGTTGTTTCACAGATTTGTGAATTAAATTCAGAATTAAATTCAGTATTAAATTCAGAAAGAGCTATCATGATCTTCACATTGACTTTCTGAGTTATGCAGGACTATGCATATGTGTACTAGGATGTTATGGTCCATGAAAGATGCTATACTGAAATCAAGGAAATTCTGTATTTCTGAAAATGGGGTGTTTCTAGTGAATATAAATCCCTACTTTCACTTAACTCTTTAACTTAATTATTTTATTCTTTCATAAAATCTCTATTGAAAATACTTGTTATGAAAAATCAAAATCATAAAATTAAAAATGAATATTATATCAATAGTCCATTTTAGCTGCTAGAACTGAAAAACTTGTTTTCCTCTCTCACTGGTTTTGTAAGTTATTATTCTTGCTTTTGGTAAGTTGCTCTTATTTTTAACTAACAAAGGAAAGAGAAAAATCTACTTCAGGTCATCCTGGACTGCTGGTAGTTCGCCAGTACTTCACTGATGTTTTCTGAGAGTTCACTGCTGGAATATCTTACAGAGAATAACCAAAAAACTTTAAACTTTAAGAAAATCAGATAAATGCAGTGATTTGGATTTATTCTAATTATTTAGTGTACAACTATACGGCAGATCATTTACCAGTTTTAGGTGTATTGTAGGGTCACTCTTGACAATCTGGGAATCCTATTGCTATTGAAAGACCAGACAATTTTTTGTTCTAATTTTCATCATATAGTATTCATAATTTACTCATGTTAATTTCTTCATGATGGCTCTTGGCTTTCAACTACTTGAATTTGATGTAGAACTTGCCCAAACCTCATGATTAATAAATGCAGCAGTTTTGTATTAATCAAACAAAGGCAGGATATTAAACTTTTTAGACGGTACAAAGTGTTATTTATGTGCTTCTAAAGTAGCATTTAGCAACTCTGAATTTATGATGCTAGGTAAGTTCAGGTTGTTCATCTGCCTACCTGAGATGATTGGATTGATGAATAATTAACAACACATGCATGCATTTGTCAGGAATAGCCCTATTTTCATTCTTTCTGCTTTGGGAGTAAGGAAACTTTCTGTTAAATATTATTTCCCATTTCCTTCAGTGATATTTTTATATTCACAAAAATAATTGAAAGTACTTAAATTCAACATTCTAGGTAAAATAGCTTTCCACAAAGCTCTATGTTGGAACAGCTCTGTGGAGAAAAGCAGCCAAAGAAAAGATAAAAAAAGGTTGGATCATTGACCCGATGCACAGAGGAAGTTAAGGGGATGCCAAGCTAAGCAGGTAGTGGGCAAAAAACAAAGGCACCTAAGACCTAACACTACTAAATACAGCTGAACATTTCTTCATCCTGTCATCAAACAGCTTCACAGAGGAGTAGCATACGGCAGCAGTCCAAGCCATATGGGGTGTCTGCAGGAACTCCAGTAAAGATAATAGCAAAGGCAGCGTATTCCTGGCAGCTAGTGAGCATATCCAGGGAGAGGAGGCCTCAGCAAAGAGCCGATGGGCTTACGCATTGTGAGAGCAGACACCGAGGAAACATCCCTCTCTCATTCCCTCCAAAATAGTAACCTCTGGCCCCACCAAGCCACAAGTTCACGCTTTAAAGTCTTAAAAAGAGCACAGTATTAAAGTGAGAGATAGGGCAATCTGTACTGATCTTTCACGGGAAGGAGTACAAGTCCCAGGAGTGAACAGTTCACAGAAGGCACAAAAAATGTCAATCTGTGTACTCCAACAGTAGGAAATCTGTCTAAAATTACAGTCTGTCTATTACTCTCTTGAGAAAACAGCATTTTGACTTTTACAAGCACAATTTTTTTTCATTTATTTGTTAGCTATGAAACTGATTCAAGGAGCACTTAGAAGCTTCTTTGCAATAAGGGGCTGAAGAGGAAGAAGTCAGGCCACCTCCCAGCACAGATGGGTAAACTCTGGGTGACTTACCAGATCCACTGAATCTGAACCTGTTTTACCTACTATTCCCACACTTGGTATATAGGAAACAAGCAAATGAAATTTTGGGAAGTGATGTAGTTTCTCCGTGGGGATTAAACTGTGTCTGAATGACAGCTAGGCTCATGCATGCAAGCTCTGGGCCAACAGCTCAATCAGACAGATCTGAAGAAGCTGTCATTTAGGAGACATATCTGCTTGAGATGATAGCATCATATAAGACCAAGCTATTTTGTCTGTGTTGTGCCTTTTTGATATAGTCTTCTGGCTTCCAAAGGCGTTATTATTCTGTGCTATAACCTACACACATGCAACTTTATGTAAGTTTGACATAAAAAAACATTTCATCTAAGTTTTACATGAAAATAAAATTGAAGATATATCAAAATGAATTTTAAAATTAATTGTTTAATGAGCTTATGGACTGTTTTAAGTGAGTTCATGACTTGTCAAGAAACTCCTCCCCAATACTGTTGATGATTAAAATACAAATGCAATTTTCCTCTACTGTAGAATTAAGTACTATTTTTTGTTCCACAAACAAAAGCTGCAAGATTTTTCAGAAGACCAAAGCGCTCATGAATTTTGTTGCATTCAGTTATAATGACAGGGGTCACAGCCTGTGAAAACCTTGTCAGAACTATGGAATCATTCTCACATTTAGCAGGTATTAAAAAGATAGGATTTTTAACGCTGATAATTAAATGCCTGTGTACAGTCCCAGATGCATGTGGGTGACAAAAGAAGACAGCACAGCTCTTGTTGTTCAGGTACTCCCTGACAACCTAGCTCTGCTTAGACTTTTAACATCTGCTAAAGGATCATGAGCCTCCCTTGAAATGTCAGTTCTGACTGTGAAGAATAAACTACTCAAAATAAACAGTCTATAATAATAGTGTTTACACAGTGAATCAAAAGGATGTATTTTGGCTGCATCAAAAGGGAACACAGCATTAGGCTATGACTTTTCAGGATGCCAGTTCCTAAGATTTCACATTCATTGTCATGGTTGATAGTTTAGCCAGCCAGAAGGGAAAATATTTGTACATTTTTTCTTGAGGCTGTACAAATAATTTTGTTAGAGACTTGGATTATATTTGTATAGAACCTGGGCCAGTAATATCCACCCTACAACTTTATTCAGTATATAAACTAAATGCTGCCTCACTGGAAGTTAACAATGGCTTTTGTTTGCTAGGTGATAGACCTTTCATGAGATGGGCTATAGGAACATTCTCAAATGTTTGAGGAACAAAGGCATAAATTCCTCAGCTTGACATTACTCTTTCATATATGACAAAACAGTTGATATAAGTTTGAAAATCAGCTGATCATACAAAACATCAAGCGAATAGTTCATTAGCATGCATTGCCCTTTCTGTATAGACCTTTCTGTATAAGAAAAAACAGCTAGTAAGATAGCTGTAAAAGTATTGTAAAAATACATTGTTCTATCATGATGAGACAGTTAATGAGTCCTGTTCTTGGCTAAGTAAAGCCCAATTCAGGCATAGGATGGAGTAAGAAGGCCTATTTGTTCATAGTAAACCAACATATTCTAATAAACCAATACTAATCCTGAAGTAACATTCAAATTTGCTTTTATAAGTTGATGTGACATTCAGATGACAACAATACACCTCTGCACTGGTAACTATGGCTCTTACAGTTGACCATTAGTTTAGATACACTCTGTAAGTAACGTACTTTGTTCTGAGTGTGCAAATTTGGACTTTCTTGGACTCTTTCAGCAGTTTGTAAGAAATGGTGCAAATAGCCTTGCCTCCCTCACTTCCAGCTTTTGCTATGATTAAAGAGACAGTCTTTTCTAGGGCTACTGGAGGGTTGCTCCCCAGACTTCTGTGTCATGTGATGACATTTACATCTATCATATGACCAAAATCTCTGACAATTCTTCTGACTGCATGGTAAGAGAAAGATAGTATGGGGTCTTCAGGAAGGAGGGAAGCAGGGAGTGCGATGCCAAGAGCAATATAAGTGTAGAGAACTAGGACAACTGTGCTTGCAGTTTGTACAAGCACATACCAGTCCAAGAGGACTCTCCTCATATCTTGACGTGTAAAATGCAATAAAAACAATATTTCTCTCATGTCTTGTGCCCTAGACATGTAGCATTCAGTTAATCCACACATCTTCATTCACTTATTTTCTTACTGATATTAAGCGTCATCATCCACTCCGTATCAATAAAGGTTTGAGGCAACTTCTACAACTCCTTTTCCACTGGCATAGGCATCTGTGATTGGCCAGTGTCTAATATGGGAATCTGATTCGTGACCAATAACAATGCTGACACTGTACATTGCAAAGCACCCTTAGGAGCAACTATTCTTGCTAACTACTGAGATCAAAACTCAGGTATCTCCACAGTACTTAAAAACAGCCTGAAATCAGCCTGAATTCATGTCACTTAGATGTTGGTCTGTTCTTGCTGGAAATGTCATTAGGGTCTCAGGGCTCCTGCAGGGAAAACTCTGAGTTCTCTCTTCTGCCTGATATCATCAGGGAAAAAAATAGATTTAGTAGCTAGAGGCTGCACAGGGTCCAGGTGTGCTCATGCAGCAGATACACATGCCTTGGAGGACTCTGTAGGCACTGTAGGCACCCAAAGCTTTTCTTCCCAGAATATTAGAGCGGTCTGGATCCAGCCCCAAGGGCAGTCCTACAGATACATACAGGGGCAGCATGTTCAGCCTCAAGCCTGCCTTCTGATACTAACTTCAGTGTCCAGTAGCTCTTAACCAGGACTGTGTTAGTATGCTCCCACGTAATAGAAATTCCAAATTTAACAACAAATTTTGAACACAGTCCAGGGCATAAAGGAATAAGTAATTCTACACCTCATTTGCTATTTTGTTATTGTTATAAATGTGCACAGTCGAAGTTCAGAGCTCCTGTGTGCTAAGTACAGGATAAAGTAACATGGAAAATGGTTCCCAAACTAGATGTCTTAAGAGTCAGGTGAAAGACAAAACTAGCATAAGTGTCAATGGGCTGATGAAGGGAGATTAGCAAAAACAAAATTTCTGTTACTCTCTGTGAATATTATTAAAAACCTGACTTAAAGTGTGCCAGTATTAGCTGAATTCTGTGTGTTTGTAAGTTGAGGGGATTAAGCTGGTGGGGGCAAAGACACGCAGTGTTGCGCTACTGTTTAAACTCATCAGACCATATATCTAGAGAGGAAAAAAAAAACAACTCACAACCCTAAATTACTTGCTTAAATGAAACTTTTAAAGAGATAGTGGTGTATAAGAAACTCTGAAGGATTTGGGAAGCTTATCAGTCACTATGCAGACTTGCTTGTTTCTGCTCCATGTCTCAGGCTTCATTCAGAGGGTTGGAATACATTTTCTTCTATTTCACTGTTTTAACCATAGACTGTCAAAGCTAACAGGTCCAAAATATGTTCCCAATCTTGAAAATGCATCTTCTGTTTTGTTTTGTTTTTTTCAGAAAGAACTTTGAAAGGTTTTTATCAATAACCCTGAAATAACTCTGACAGGCTTTAAAACAGTTATGAAATGCTAGCTCCTTGGTGGGGAGGCAACCATTCAATAAATCCACGAGATGGCTTCACTACAAGCTACCAAAAGATCAGCATCTCAATCTTTATGCATTTTTTTTTAATCACTACTGACACTATGCACACAGATATCATGCCCTCTGGGCACTTCAGGAACCAGAAAGTTTGCCAGTTTAATTCTCTGTTGTTTCACTAAGTCCCATTGAGAGAGTGGAGTACAAAGAAGGCCAGGCATGAATATTCATTACCTTGAAACCCACATTCCGGAATGAGCATGTCTGACCACCTTGCAAAACCGCCCAAGAGTTTCAGGCTGTCCAGGGAGTATTATAGAAGAGTTAATAGTGAAGAAAATTATATGGGACTTTAAAATTATTTCAGAATCTTTGGGACTAGATCATAGGTCAGACTATAAGTCAATGAAAGCACAAAAAGAAAAGATATCCCATATGGCCCTCTGCAAGTGTCTTATTGTGCAGTGACACAATGTTGCATAGCCACTCATTTTTAAGCAAAATATGCGGGAAAGGAAGGGTGAGAAATGGATGGTGTCAACCTTCTATGTCTCCAACGTGCTGAACAGTGCGGATGACCTGAGGAATGCATCATAATTAATGATAGTAGAATTCATGAGCCTGAAGCGATAAAGCAAAGTGGGATTGTAGTGTAGGAGCGTGAAACTATTTCTAAGATGCTACAGCTTTCGCACCACATTTTGCTTGGGGCTGTGCCAAAGGACACACCAAACCTTTGAAGAAAGGTAGCAGTACTTCCAGAGCTAAATAGAGGTCATTTCCACACAGAATACTAATACAAAATATGAGGAGATAAAAATATGAGAGGGAAAACAGAATCCTAATCAATAATTCATTGTACTTCAGGAATAATAACTAACACCCATTCTGATTTCTTTTGTCTAATGACTCAAAGGCTTTTTTTCTCTCTATTGTCTTGCATCTTACGTCTTTTTAGTTTGGAGAGACATTTTGTATTTCTCTCCCTCTACTTTTCCCAGAGGAATTAAGCATTTTAGTTTTCCATATATATTCACCTGAATTTAACAGATAGAATGTTTTCATCAGCTACCAGTGTCACTCTTGGAAGACTCAGTTTCTGTGCCTCTTTTTAGGGCCTGGAGTTCCCTACCCAGATTTTTTCATATATTCTATACTCTATAGATTGCCATGGTACACGAGGGCAGTCCTGCTCAGTAGAAGCACCCAACCTACAATTCCTGAAGTACTGCAGCCCCTTAGAAAGGTACGGTTCAAACACTGGAATTAAGGTGGATTTCAGTTTGATTCACCAAAGTGCTCCAAGTTAGAAATGGTTGAACATAACGGTGTGTCTGCAATCATTTAAAGAAAAAAATTTAACATAAATTGTTTTAAAATTTCCAAAACTTTCTGTTCCATAAAAAGATTAACTATGAAAAAATATGAGAAAGCAATTCTTTTTCTGAAGTCATGAAATATAGAAGGTACGAGTTTCAATAGACTTTGAAAGAAGTATCAATCATTGTATCATATTCTCCCTTTATCAAACTTGCAGCAGAGATTTTCCATTAAAATATCTTCAAAAGACCATCAAAAAAGGATGTCTATGGAGGACAAAAGAGTTTCTCTAATCTCATTCTCCCTAATCTGTTTTCTCGAAGAAGTTTACACTGTTCTTAACTATAACATCTGAAGGAATAGGAACATGGAGATGGTATTGAAAAGGCTATTTATAGTTTCTAACACTTTTTACTATAGAAGGAGTATATATTCCCTAGAAATACTAGAAATAATAGACTATGTTTTATAAACTGTTTATGGCAATGTTAAAAACAAGCATTGTTAATATTTTTTTATTGAGAAGTTTAATTTAGAGCAACCAAGGCAGAAGAGAATTAAAAATCCTATTCTTTCTTTTCCCTAGATTATGTTTAAATATTCCTGACTGTCAGATGCAAGTGTGATTTCTTCCATGTGAGCTAATAGGCAAAGAAACAACAAAGGTTAATTAGAGATACAAAAGGAATGGAGAATTTGAATTTCCTTCCTTAAATTAGCTGAGTTCTTGCCAAGTCCTGTATTTGTTTTGTTCATTTAATGGTATTTCCTCTACTTTCTGGCACTGGGGACACCAGAATGAAACCAAAGTGACACCATCTAGACATCGATGTGAAATGGCACTGACTGCAACACGGTCACGCTGAAGCACAGGTAACTGGAAGGCAGATTTTCACACTTTCCCTGATATGTTTTACCAATAACTTTCAGCCACAAAAGACAATCAACATTTTCATTAGTTCTGTTAAACTAGAACCTATTTCCTTCTTAATGTCTGACAAAGTGCAGTGAGTGTTTTTGCAGGTTTTTTTAAGCATCTGTTTCCCAAAGCTTAATT
Organism: Apteryx rowi; assembly: GCF_003343035.1. NCBI lineage: Eukaryota > Metazoa > Chordata > Aves > Apterygiformes > Apterygidae > Apteryx > Apteryx rowi. Next base: position 1,339,667 of record NW_020448730.1, read on the forward strand.
TAAATTGATGTCAAAAGCATTAGGAATGTATTTCCTGCTTTAATGGGAAGTTAGTGGCTTTTTTAACCTTCCTTTTCTGTAATTTCACTTTTTTTCTGAACATTGTAATTAGTTACTGCTTCTAATTATTACTCCTCTGACATATGAAAATCTGTTTTTTTGAAGAAGAAATATTTGGTAGGAAATTCTAGCATTCTTGAGATCAGCGTTCAGGACTCCAGCCTGTGAATCTTGAATATCTTTGTGACTGAAAATGGCAACAATTGCTGTCAACCCCTTGTGCTACATTAACCCATATAATGTGACAGATTGCAAAGACAGTAGATGCTTTATAGGTTAGTGAAAAATCAATGGCAAAACTCCCTTCGCCTCTGACATGACTGAAATATCACACATATAGAGCACTCTTGGAAATATATTTTATCTGGGAGTAGAAAAACAGGTTGTGAAATTTCTCATCCTTTTGAGAAAGCTAAAAGTTTCTGTTTCTGATGAAGGAAAGGTCTTAGAAAACCAGAGTGGTATCTTGTTCTTCATTTGCTCTTACATGCTCAAAATACGTTTTTCGCTTTTCTCTGTAGGAATTTGGCTCCATACATATGACTTACTTTGAATATTTGAGCAAGACTGATATTAGACATTTTCTTATTGTTTGCATGGAATAATAAAGTATGCAAACAAAATTCTTTTCAAAGTACTACCTCTCATGAAACACATCTTGGTATAGTGCAGAAGGTTGAAATTAGCAAAAATGGGCAAGTGCTGTATTCTCAGAGGCTTCAGTAAGGTTTTATTCACTTCTACAGTGTGGCTGGTATATTGCATTTTTTAATTAATTTATCCATCTTGATAAAAAGACAGCTTTGAGACTGATTATTTTCTTCTCCAAGTATGCGGCAGATAAATTATCAATGAGCTTGCAGCAAACTCAGACAAAGACATGATTAGGCATATAGCCTGAAAAGAACTGTGTCCACATCAAAAACATTTCCAAAACAGTGCAAGAATCTTTCTTCAAATAATAACTTTACAATGAAATACACAACATAATGTTATGTTAAATCAAAGCAGATTAAGGATAATACAAACTCCAGTCACCAAATAAAATCATCTGAAAATTGGATTTAATAATTACCAAAACAAAATAAACAATAAATTTAAATAATCAGGAAAGAAATGTGTGATAAATACTAAAGCCAAGTTTATAGATGAGCACCACTTTGAGAGTTAGGTTATTTAACTATTTTGTTTTTAAAATCAGCTTTTACATAAATATTGCAACTGTTATTACTGAAGCTATGCTTTTATGTTATCATTTGATACATAAAATGTTTTGATCGCAAATAAACAATTACTTGACTTTTAACTTTGAATCTGTTGCAAATAAAGTATGGAAGGAGTCTACTGACTATCATCCTACTCTCATTAATGTAATTATTCTTCCATTTAAGAGTAGTAATTGTAATAACTTTGAGTGCCATGGCAAAGTGAAATAATAATTCCTATTTTTAGATTTGAATCGTACGCCTTGTGGTTTGTTTTCATTATGATTTGTTGTGTTTGCACTGCCTTTCTCCTTTATAGCTTGTGTGGGATCCATTACATTGATGGAGGTAAGGAAATAAGAATTGGAAAATCTTTATTAAATGAATTACCGATGACCAATCTTGTTTTTTGAAAGCTAAATTCTTTTATTTTTTTGAAGCCCCATGCTCAAAACAAGTTTTCATGTTAAAGTTTTAACTTCAGAATAAATTGTAGTGGGAAACTGTAATTTAGGATATGTATACCATTTGTAGTCATTTATGCAGGTTTTGCTAATTCACTGTGCTTACATAAATTGGTCTGACATATATGATACATTTTGCTTTTCATAGATTTCATAGGAGGAATAGGAAAAAAATTGGGCAGAACTCTTTCACAACTTTTGGTATCGTCCCCACCAATCTTGGCTTTTCTAGCCAAATAACTGATCTCACATTATTATAATTTACTGGTAAATCAATTTACTGGTTGTCCTCACTAATTATTTTTTAAGTCTTATTGGTAGTGTTCTTGCACATTTCAGTTTTCTGAGATGAGTAAATGGATAAGCAAACCAGCCAGAGTTTTCTTTCACACCACCTTTCTAGCATACAGAGAAATGTATAAGAAATTTGCAGAACTTCAATATGCAGCCTAACTATTTTAACTGGTATTATATTAAGTTTGCTTCTGAAATAATGTTCCTCTCTCTTCTTCTGTTTAGACTCCTCTGTTGAGTGAAACTACAACTAATCCACAATGCATGTCCATGTGTAAGCTGAAAATTGTTGAAAACAGAGCCTGGAAATGTTTATGAAAATCTTTATGTATTTTGAAGTGGGACTCCTAACTCATGACTAGAAAAATCGTAAGCCTATCTTATGCCTCAGATCATAATGGGAACTCAAGTTCAATGTGCAATCTGTTCATTTATCTGAAAAATATAGCATTTACAACAGTAATTTGTAAGAAAAGAGACCATCTCTCTTTTAAATATGAATCATATTTTCTCTTACAATAAAAGTGCTATTTATTCTTGAAGACATAAAATACACAGCTATTTAAAACAAAAATGATCTAAATAATAAACATAACTAATGTGTCACTACCTGTCATGCTGTCATGCTATGAAGGTTCGATAGCAACGACTGAGACAGTAATATAATAATAATAATAAAAAAAGATGTTTATTTCCTCACACAAGTTCTTGGATTAGTAACATCCATGCGATTACTATATAATGCGATTACTAATTTAGGAAGGATGACACAAAACCATCAGTTACTAATTTAGAAAGCATAACCTGAAACCGTCGATTACTGCGTTATTAATTGGAAGGACTGCTTATCCCTGCTTGAAAGCTTTCTTGTTCACTCTCCTAGCGAGAGGGCTCTCAACCTCGAGGAGTTACCTTAACCCAGCGTCCCAGGAAAAGGGGAGGGGGGGGAATACTCACGGTCCAGCCGGAGAGGATGGTCAGGTCACGTTCCCGTCCCTGCTCAAACTCTCCTAGCTGCCAAGCCTCTTTTTATACGGCTGGGGCTCTGGGCAAACACTGCTTTCGCTGACTTTTAGCAAGTTTCGCAATCGCAGGACTGTCTGTTTGTCTGCTCGGGAGGACCCTGCTGGCGAGGCAAGACCACAGCACCTCCGTATTGCTTCTCCCCTCCCCGGGGGTGCGTGCAGGTTGCAGGTGGCAGGCTTCACTTCTCCAGTCTTGTTAATCATTCCGCAGCCTTGCGCGTATCAGTCCTTGCGCATATCGGGTGGTAGACGACTTTAGTCCCGTTAAGTCCTCTGTTCAGCAGCTTTGCGCACGTCAGCTCTGGTGCTATCAGTTCTTCTGCATATCAATTGACAAACTTCAGTCCTGTTAACTCTTCACTCGCCCGTCACTACCCTATGATATAAAAATCTAATGAACACTTTTGCATCATTCTTTGGAGGAGATTAGTTTAAAAAGACCATGTCAAAAATAGAGATCTGGTTTGGACAGACAATTCTTTACTGCATACTGTCTTTCAGGGAGCATATAGGCAATTTCTCTTCACTGCTCAGTTCATTGCTTAAATTCAAACCAAGCAGCAAAAATGTTCATTTCTTCATATGAACCAATGTGCAAATCACTGAACTGAAGAAAAGTTGAGTGAGCGATGCAGAAAAGATAGAATTTCTCTTAGAGATGAGGGCTAAGATCAATAGCTTAAGATATATGCAGCTAAAAGCATATGGCAAATTTATGTTGAATCACCCCTATGCGTTTCCAGTCTGGGGAAAACTATATCACTTTCCCAGGCAGAATTTCAGAGTGCTGGAGGGTTTCCCAGTCATCGTGTGGCTAAGCAGAGAAGCAGTAGATCAAGACAATACAAGTGCCATAAACCACTGTGACATGGTGGGGGACAGGGATTGGAGGAGCAGGGATGGGGGTGTAATCCTCTTTTTTATAACTCTGCTGACATTTGAGATTGTGTCTGTGGTGGAGCAGAAAATGGCCATAATAAAGGTCCAAATCAAGGCCCCAAAATCTCTTTATCCCAAGTCTCATGCTGGCTTCAGTTAATGGCATGACTTTCCTTAACATAGAGTTGCTAGGGAAGCACATCACTGGGAGAGCAAAAAGAGGCAGGGACAGCGTTTGATAAGTCAAGTTATCTTAAAATGTTTTTAGGTATTAAAAGGAAATAAAGATGCTAGGAATTTCTATTGCTGAGCACAGAAAGAATCCAGACGTTTGTTCTTTTACTGAAGCAGTAGCTTTACTGCAGGAACATGATGTAGAAGGGATAAAACTCTGCGCTTAATATGCAAGAGGCATCAGCAAGAGCACTCCTGACATGCCTTAGCTTAATGAGGTATGTGGTAAACTGTCTGCAGGGTAACTTTAAGGCAAAGTTTGTTCTGCGTAACATACCTCCTTCTAGCAGAAAGACGAGTCCAGTACTGCCCGAGCAGCCTGCTCTGTAAGAATTTTTTTTTCCCAATATCTTTCTCTACTCAGTCAATAGATCATGTATCTCCTTTGGGATCCTCTTTCCTTTAAATTATCTCTCTCCAGGAGACAAACTGTGTCTGTCTTCTTGAAAGGATATGCACAATCTTCTTTCTAATTTCAGCCTGTTTTTAATGATTGATTCGGAAAACAACCAAAATAAATAACTCACTGATAAGGTTTTCCTATTACTAGGACCTCCAAAAAAATGATGAATGGCCCAGAGTCAGAATTCAGTAGCTTGAGTGCATTTCCTGCATTAATCATTTTTATTTGCATTACTATTTGAAAGGATTGTATGGATAAATTTGAAGGAAATAAAATGCTTTGTTCAAAGGAAATAGAAGGCTTTTCTTTACTTGTTTTCATCTCTATTGTCAACACTATTAACTATAGCTATCTGGGACTCCTCTGAAACATTTAAAACATTTATTAATTAAATTATTTTGATGACCCATTTATTAGGAAAAAAATCTTTATCAAAACCAAGTGGATGGAGAACGTGTGTCTACCAGCTGCAGGAACGGCTGAGAATTTTTAATCTCTGTGTCTAACATTGCTTCGTCTGAGCAAGTGAGATGACTACATGGTTTTCATTCTGAAGTTAGTGTCTTTGCCAGGTGCTGCATTACACCGTGTGGAGGTGTCAGCTCCAACTGATGTGTCTTTACCTCGCTGTGTTTTATGATGGAGATGTGCCCAGAGCAGCCAACAGCTCACTGGTGTTGCCAAGACTCTGTATCAGTCGGAGCTGCGGTTTGAACCCAGCCCTCCCATACCACCCACGGTGGACAGGGTGGAGCTTTCTCTCTAAATATACATTTTGACAAAAATATTTTGAATTGTTAAAATATTTTAGATTATTTATACTAGATGCAGTACTTCAAAGTATATTTTATACTCTTCATTGTAGAACTGTGGCCAAATAGGAAAAGCATTTTTATTCTATGAAGGCATCTAAATAAAGTCTTCACAAAAAAAATTCTTGCTTATGTTGTCACATAAATTGCTATGCACATCACAGAATCACAGAATGGTTGAGGTTGGAAGGGACCTCTGGAGATCATCTAGTCCAACCCCCCTACTCAAGCAGGGTCACCTAGAGCACATTGCACAGGATTGCATCCAGGCGGGTTTTGAATATCTCCAGAGAAGGAGACTCCACAACCTCTCTGGGCAACCTGTTCCAGTGCTCTGTCACCCTCACAGTGAAAAAGTATTTCCTCATGTT
>NW_020448731.1:0-1468 GCF_003343035.1 Apteryx rowi
GGGGACAAGCTCAGACTCTACATGTGATCTGTTAGGGACTGAAGGCTGGATCCAGGGTTCATCTCTCGGTGACCAGTGCCAGTGGAGCTGGTGAATGGTCTCTGAATTTTCTGCCCAAGGCTKTCCCACAGGTGACAGTGCTGATGAGAGATGCCCATCCTTCTGGAGGGGAATCTGTGCCCCCAGGAGAGCTCAGGGGATCTCCAGGGACAGCGTGTGCTTGGTGTGGGCAGTGAGTGGAGTCTCACAAAATGAGGGATGGTCCATGATGGAGTGACCAGAAGGTGGAGCACTAAATCCAGGTAGGCACGGGGAAACGAGGGCTCTGCAATCCCCAGAGAGGCATTGGGGTCCCAGGAGGCCCAGGGAAGGGGCACTGGAGAGTGATTCCTGCACCCTCAGTGAAACACCACAGGCTGGAGCTAGTGCACGCCCAAACACATCTCCTGCCATTGCAAATGCCCTGGGGTCACTCYAAGCACCATCCAATAGCAGAGGCAGGTGCCAGCAATATTACTTGGGTTGATCCCTGTCCAGTTGGGTCTGCTTCCTGCCCCAACCAGCATGGCCCGTAACCCCACAGCAGGGCTGTTCTGTGCGGGAAGGGGAGCCAGGAACTGAGGGTGTGAGCAAGGCAGGCAGGGCAKGGACCCACTGACGAGAGGTGCTGTCCCACAGTGCCCAGACAAGAAGAGCAGATCAGGTTTGGGGATGGTAACTGGGGTCAGGCACAGTCCAGTGATGACCAGACAAGACTGGAGGGCTCCAACAAGCCCTGCTTTGCACAAGAGGTTGGACTGGAGACCTCCAGAGGTCCCTTCCCACCAAAACTCCTCTGCAACTCCATGAATTCTTGATCCTCAGCCTTGACTCTGGCACAGCTGGCAGGGGAAGGAAAGCACCTAGGGTAGGGCAGAATGAGCTTGGCTGGGAGAACATCGGGGGAAGATCCAAAGGTCCCTCCCTGGCTCAGCCCTGGGCTTTGGAAAGCTCCCTCATGCACCCCAAGAGACTCCATCTGCCTCTTCCACCCTCCCTGTGCCTCCCTCCCATTGGCCAAACTGGAGTCCAGCATCGCCTGGGGGCTCTTCCCCRTGGGGAGGAGAAGAAGAGCCTTCAGCAGCCCCACACTGACTTTTCCACCCCTGGCCTTTGTAGTTGTGTGTGCCTGGCTCTGCCCACTTGCCTTCACCACAGTCACAGCTGCACTGAAGCCCATGAAAATCCCAGTGCTCCCACCCGGGAGTGGGCATCCACCCTGCACCTGGAGCCTGGCCAGTCACAAAGGCATCACCCGTCCAGTGCCCCAGCCATGCAGCTGAGGGCAGGGGTCTTCGGCCCAATTTCCCTGCTCCTCCCCCTGCTCCTGGCACTGCTGCTGCTGGGCCCATTTCAAACCCTCCTGCTGCCACACTGCCCTGGGCCTGAGGCAGCTCCAGCTCCCTCCAGGGCTGTGCTGGAGCCTTTC
>NW_020448731.1:3063-5176 GCF_003343035.1 Apteryx rowi
CAGCCATGGTTTTCATTGTAGGTGACATGAACAACCCTTGAGGCTGCCTTCCCTGTTCCTGAGGAGTCCCCACTGCCTCTCCTGAGATTGCAGAGCCCTGATTTGATGCATTCCTCAGTTTATCCCTTTACCTTTGGGTGACTCCACTTTGTTTTGGGAGTCTCCACTCACTGCCCATCCCAGGCAAATCCTGTCCCTGGAGATAGCCTCTACTTTCTGGGTGGCTCCATATCGCCTTCCAGAAGGATGGGCATCTGTCACCAGCCCTCTAATATTTAAGACAGCCCCCAGCAGATACCTCTTGAGCACTCACCCTCTCCTGGGCCACTGGGCACCCACAAGTGAGGGCTGAAACCAGCCCTCATTCCCCCACACATCGCCCTATGAACACATCCTCCTTAGCCCATGGAAAACCCAGGCATGGCAAGAGTGCCTTTTTGGGGGCAATTCCCTGAGTGCATTCTTGGCTCCTGCTTGGGAAGAAGAGCCCAGTCTTCAGGCAGTGTACTGATGAAATCCCCTTTTATTACAAAGATGCTGCAAGGGAGACCAGCTCTGACACAGTGCTTGGCAGATTTACACAAAGCCTCCGAGTCAGGCAGACAGGGTTTGTGCCTCTGGAGAAGAGGGATGAATTCAAACTTTTCTGTAAAAACATGACTATCACAGGCAGAAGGCCCAAAACACAAGAGCTGTCTGAAAAAAAACTGGAAATGGCTTGTGAGGAGAGATGGGAAGCTTATTGCTGCCGAACTAGTACCACTTGAATCAGTTTCCTCACTGCATCCTTGAGCTCCTTGTTCCTCATGCTGTAGATGAGAGGGTTCAATGCTGGAGGCACCACCACATATAGAACAGCCACCACCAGATCCAGAGTGGGGGAGGAGAGGGAGGGGGTCTTCAGGTGGGCAAAGATGATAGTGCTGACAAACAGGGAGACCACGGCCAGGTGCGGGAGGCAGGTGGAAAAGGCTTTGTGACGACCCTGCTCAGAGGGGATCCTCAGCACAACTGTGAAGATCTGCACATAGGACAGCACAATGAAAATGAAACACCCAAAACCTAAAAAGGTACTAAAAAAAAGAAGCCAAACTTCCCTAAGGTAGGAGTCTGAGCAGGAGAGCTTGAGGATCTGGGGGATTTCACAGAAGAACTGGTCCACTGTGTTGCCTTGGTAGAGTGGTATTGAATATGTGTTAGCAGTGTTCAGGACAGAATACAGAAAATCACAGCCCCGGGCAGCTACTGCCATTTTGACACAAGCTCTGCTGCCCATGAGTGTGCCGTAGTGCAGGGGTCTGCAGATGGCAACAAAGCGGTCGTAGGCCATGACTGTGAGAAGAAAATACTCTCCTCCAAACAGGAAGAGGAACAGAAAGACTTGAGCAGCACACCCTGAGTAGGAAATGGCCCTGGTGTCCCACAGGGAATTGGCCATGGATTTGGGGACWGTGGTGGARAYGGWGCCAAGGTCCAGAASAGAGAGGTTGAGGAGGAAGAAGTACATGGGGGTGTGAAGGTGGTGGTCGCAGGCTACAGCTGTGATGATGAGGCCGTTGCCCAGGAGGGCAGCCAGGTAGATGCCCAGGAAGAGCGAGAAGTGCAGCAGCTGCAGCTCCCACGTATCCGCAAATGCCAGGAGGAGGAACTCACTGAGGGAGCTGCTGTTGGACATTTGCTCCTTTGGGGCACAGGGGGACTGTCCAAGGAGGAAGAGACATTGACAAGTTAGAACAGGCTCCTCTGAGTAAAACCCTTTGCATTTCTCATGGAACCTCCCACATGTCGTCTGTCCTTTACCTTCATTCAGCTCTCTGTCTTGAGTTCTAGTTTGCACTAGCTGAGTGTGCAGTGTGGAGCAGGGGCCTCTGCAGATGATCTCCAGTGGGGTCGTTCTGCTCTGCAGCTTGTGTAAAAGGAGGGAGGTGACAAACACTCCCAGGTATTCAGTGGGGATAGGAGCAGCTTGGGTGCCATGAGCTGARCTAAGGAGACWTGGTCCAGTGACCCAGTGGGAAGTTTCTCTATTTACCATAAGGAGAGATGAATATAGCACTGTGACCAACCAATAAACCCCCACAATGGAAGAAGGCTCAGGGGAGATGGGCAAGGG
>NW_020448732.1:0-1069 GCF_003343035.1 Apteryx rowi
CGGGGACATGCGTGTTGGCGGTGGTGGCGCGTCCCCCGGGCGCGCGTTTCCCGTCCCCGCTGCAGGAGCACGAGGGCAGCGTGCGAGGGGCAGTGTGCAAGGAGCAGTGTGCAATGGGTAACTGCAATGGGCCGCATGCAAGGGATGACATGCAAGGAGCAGTGTGCAACGGTCAGTGTGCAGGGGACAGTGTTCAATGGGCAGCGTGCAAGGGGCAGTTGCAAGGGACGATGTGCAAGGGGCAGTGTGCAAGGAGCAGTGTGCAATGGGTAATTGCAATGGGCAGCGTGCAAGGGATGACATGCAGGGAGCAGTGAGCAACGGGCAGTGTTCAATGGGCAGTGTGCAAAGGGCAGTTGCAAGGGATGACATGCAAGGGGCAGCGTGCAATGGGCAACGTGCAAGGAACAGTGTGCAAAGGGCAGTTGCAATGGGCAGCGTGCAAGGGATGACATGCAAGGAGCAGTGTGCAACGGGCAGTGTTCAATGGGCAGCGTGCAGGGAACAGTGTTCAATGGGCAGCGTGCAAGAGGCAGGTGCAAGAGGCGACGTGCAAGTGGCAGGGTGCAAAGGACAGTGTTCAATGGGCAGTGTGCAAGGGATGACATGCAAGGAGCAGTGTGCAACGGGCAGTGTGCAACGGGCAGTGTGCAAGGGACAGTTGCAATGGGCAGCATGCAAGGGGTAACTGCAATGGGCAGCATGCAAGAGGCAGGTGCAAGAGGCAACGTGCAAATGGCAGGGTGCAAAGGACAGTGTTCAATGGGCAGCGTGCAAGGGACAGCATGCAACGGTCAGTGTGCAAGGGACAGTTGCAATGGGCAGTGTGCAAGGGGCAGTTGCAAGGGACGACGTGCAAGGGGCAGCGTGCAAGGAGCAGTGTGCAACGGGCAGTGTGCAARGGGCAGTTGCAATGGGCAACGTGCAAGGGGCAACGTTGTGCAAGGGGCAGAATGCACAGGGCAGCGTGCAAGGCACGACACCCCAGCGTGCAAACGTGCCCCCCCCTCCAGCCCTCRCACGCTCCCCTCCTCGCACCAGCCCCGCGGCCGGGGGCAGATTCCCGGGC
>NW_020448732.1:5788-6849 GCF_003343035.1 Apteryx rowi
GCACCGAGCGTGCGCATTGCACAGGGCTGTGCAAGCCCACGGTGTGCACCGGGGCCCGGAGACGTGCACCGAGCGTGCACTGAGCGTGCATGGGGCGTGCGTGCTTGGCAGGGGCGTGCAAGGCCGCAGCGTGCGCTGCAGCCCCGGAGGCGTGCGCGGAGCACGCACGGAGCGTGCACAGGGCGCACGTGCACGGCTGGGGTGTGCAAGGCCCCGGTGCAAGGTGCTGCCCCRCGGGCATGCAAGGAGCACTTGCTGAGCGTGCATGGAGCACACATGCCCAGACAGGATGTGCAAGGCTGCGGAGGTGTGCAAGGAGCACGCACCGAGCGTTTACAGGGCACACGTGCAAGGCCAAGGCGTGCAAGGCCACAGAGACGTGCAAGGAGCGTGTGCCGAGTGTGCATGGGGCACACGCTCAAGGCCAAGGCATGCACCGAGCATGCACGGCCGGGACGTGCAAGGCTGTGGAGGCGTGCGCTGAGCATGCGCGGGGCACACGTGCAAGGCTGAGGCRTGCAAGGAGCTTGCACCGAGCGTGCACGGCTGGGTGCTCAAGGCCGTGGAGGTGTGCAAGGAGCGTGTGCGGGGCACACGTGTAAGGCCAATGCATGCAAGGCCACAGAGATGTGCAAGAAGTGTGTGCCGAGCGTGCATGGGGCACATGCTCAAGGCCAAGGCATGCACCGAGCATGCACGGCCGGGACGTGCAAGGCCGTGGAGGCGTGCGCCGAGCGTGCGCGGGGCAGGTGTGCAAGGCTGAGGCATGCAAGGAGCTTGCGCTGAGCATGCACAGCCGGGACGTGCAAGGCCATGGAAGGCGTGCGCCGAGCGTGCATGGGGCACGCATGCAAGGCCGAGGCGTGCAAGGAGCTTGCACCGAGCATGAACGGCCGGGACGTGCAAGGTCGTGGAGGCGTGCGCCAAGCGTGCGCGGGGCACACGTGCAAGGCCGAGGTGCACAAGGAGCTTGCACTGAGCGTGCGCGGGGCAGGCGTGCAAGGCCGAGGCGTGCAGCAGGCGTGCGCGGGGCGGGCGTGCAAGGCCGCGGAGGCGGGCGG
>NW_020448732.1:7975-10192 GCF_003343035.1 Apteryx rowi
TGGGGGCCGCCGCCCCGGCCCCGCTATGGTGATCCCGGCCATGTGGGCAGCAGGTACCGGGGGGGGGAACACGGGGGGACGCGACCCACGGCGGCGCCCGGCGTGGAGTGCTGTGGGGCGCTGTGGGGCCTATGGGGCAGTGCTGGGGTTCAGCATCCCCATGTGGGGTGCTATAGGGTCCTGCGGGCGCTATGGGGCTGTGCTGGACCCCACGGGGGTCCCCGGCATGGGATGCTGTGGGGCGCCATGGGGTGCTATGGGGCGCTATGGGGCCTGTGGGGCAGTGCTGAGGTTCAGCATCCCCATGTGGGGTGCTATGGGGTGCTATGGGTGCTATGGGGCTGTGCTGGACCCCACGGGGGTCCCCGGCATGGGATGCTGTGGGGCGCTGTGGGGCGCTATGGGGCCTGTGGGGCTGTGCTGAGGTTCAGCATCCCCTTGTGGGGTGCTATGGGGTGCTATGGGGTCCTATGGGTGCTATGGGGCTGTGCTAGACCCCACGGGGGTCCCCGGTATAGGATGCTGTGGGGCACCATGGGGTGCTATGGGGCCTATGGGGCTCTGCTGGGGTTCAGCATCCCCTTGTGGGGTGCTATGGGGTGCTATGGAGCCCTATGGGTGCTCTGGGGCTGTGCTGGACCCCATGGGGGTGCCCAGCACGGGGTGCTGTGGGGTGCTATGGGGCTGGACCAGAGCTGGGTGTCCCCAGCACAGGGTGCTATGGGGCGCTGTGGGGCCCATGGGGCTGTGCTGAGGTTCAGCATGCCCATGTGGGGGTGCTATGGGGTGCTATAGGGTCCTGTGGGTGCTATGGGGCTGTGCTGGACCCCACGGGGGTCCCTGGCATGGGATGCTGTGGGGCACCATGGGGTGCTATGGGGCTGTGGGGTGCCGCCGGCCGGAGGAGGGTGTTGTGGGGTGGGGGTGTCCCCTGAGTAGGGGTGTTGTGGGGTGGGGTGTCCCCCAGGAACGGTGTTGCAGGGTGGGGGTGTCCCTGTCCCCCCCCCAATGAAGGGGTGTTGCGGGGTGGGGTGTTCCCTTGGGAGGGGGTGTTGCGGGGTGGGGTGTCCCCCCGGGAACGGTGTTGCAAGGTGGGGGTGTCCCCCAGGAAAGGCTGTTTGGGGATGGGGGTGTCCCCTGTGTAGGGGTGTTGCAGGGCAGGGTGTCCCCCCGGGAACGGTGTTGCAAGGTGGGGGTGTCCCCCCCCCCATGAAGGGGTGTTGCAGGGGTGTGTGTCCCCCCCCNAGTGAAAGTGCCCGGGGGGGGGCGGGGGGGGGGCGGGCCGCGGCCTGGGTCCTGCCGGGGCAGGGGGCAGCGTGCGCCTTGCACACGCGTCCTGCACACGCACCGGGCATGCACACGCCGTGCACACGCACCGTGCACAGGCGCTGTGCAATGCACACCGCGCACACGCACACCGCGCACACGCACACCGTGCACACACACCATGCACACACCATGCACACACTGTGCACACACACGCTGTGCACACGCACTTTGCACGATGCACACGCACCCACCCAGCGGCACACGCGTGTTGCCCTGCCTTGCACTCGCGGGCACCTGCCCGAGTGCCGCCGGCGTGCACACGCGTGTGTGCAGCAGGGCTGGTCATGGGTATCTGTCCCCCTCCCCGTGCAGCTCCGGTTGTGCGCGTGGACACGGGGACACGGGGACACGGGGAGGGGGAGACACGCCGGGGCCTGGCTGCAGAGCCTTGCACGTGTGTTGTGCCCCTTGCGCGTGTGCCGTGCCCCTTGCGTGCACGCCGTCTCTTGCACATGCACGCCGTGCCCACGTGCACACAGTGCCTCTTGCACACGCGCACTGTGCCCCTTGCACGCACACCATGTCCCTTGCATGCACACCGTCTCTTGCACGCACGCCATATTCCTTGCACACACATCGTGTCCCTTGCATGCACACCGTCTCTTGTGCACCCATCATATCCCTTGCACACACATCATATCCCTTGCATGCACACCATGTCCCTTGCAYGCACACCGTCTCTTGCGTGCACATCATATCCCTTGCATGCACACTGTCCCTTGCACGCACAGCCTCTTGCACGCACACCATATCCCTTGCACGCATGCTGTCCCTTGCACACGTGCACTGTCTCTTGCGCACACGCCATATCCCTTGCACACATGCTGTCCCTTGCACGCACTCTCTTGCACACATACCATATCCCTTGCATGCACGCTGTCCCTTGCA
>NW_020448733.1:0-1109 GCF_003343035.1 Apteryx rowi
GAAGAGATGCATGCAGGACACTCTCCTCTTGCACACTCCCCAGCCACTGCTCTGCTCACTGCCTTCCCTTGGCTCCTCAACCCAGACACACAGCGAAGCTCTTGCGGTGACACCACAAGGTGGCCAAGGCACTCTGGGCTCACAAGGCCTGTGCAAATGAGCAGCACAAGATCAAGCACAGAGCTGACTCCTTGGGTGATGCTGCTGATTTCAGAGAGAAGGATCCTGCTTTCTTTGGGCACAGCAGGCTGCTGCTTTCCACCTCCATCCCCCCAGGAACCTCCAGGTAGGGATGGGGGGATGGGGATTTTCTTTAGTAATACAAAAGATACAGTGTAGAAACAGTAGAGAGTCCAGAAGGGCTCCTGAGCCCAACGGAACCTCGGGTCCTTTCCTTTACTTACTGAGACAAGGAGCCCTGCGGAAGGGAAACAGGGGGCAGAGGCTTTGACATGAGGCCCAAGCAATGAGACAGCCCCAGACTGCAGGTCTGCTGAAATGCCGGCTGTCCTGGCTGTGCAGGCTCTGCAGCAGCAGTCCGGGCTCCACAGCTGGCTTCACAGAGCACTGAGGGCTGGGTGCCACGGGCAACCTGGCCCTGGGCACATCTTCACCCCTCGTAGAGCCAGGGGCCCAAGAGCTGTCAGACTTCCTCAGGTCAAGCTATGGAGGCTTTGGGGCACTCACACAAAGGCCCTCAATACATGTGGGCATTTAGTATAAGGGTCTTGAACTCATCCTATATGGCACCGTAACCTTTGAGGAAAAAGGAGGGGGCACGATAGCATTTGCTGAGCAGGCTGGCAGGAACAGCAGTTGTGGGACACGGAATTTGCAGAATAGCAGAGGTACCAGGAGCTGAACCCACATCCCAAGTCATGCAGGGAAGCCAGGTGCATTTATGGAAGCCTTTGCATCCATACGTAGCCTCTTCTCATTCACTTGCAGCTGCTTTCACAGAGGGCTCACGATGCTGGCAAAGATGTTGACAGGCACAGGGACACATCCTGGCATCCTGCCTCCACCCTCAGGGGCTCTCGCACTGCACTGGGAACCTCCAGGAGTGGAGCAACCTAGAAAGAAAGAAAGAAAGAATCGGAGTGTTACTG
>NW_020448733.1:3219-5183 GCF_003343035.1 Apteryx rowi
CACTTACAGAGCTGCTCTGGAAACACCCTGCAGGCTGCTGCCAGGGTCACAGGTCTCGGGGAGAAGCAAGAGGCAGGGAGCAAAAACAACAGCTAAGGCACGGCGTGACATGTGGGGACAGCCTCTCTCAGAGCCACTCGGAAATGCCGTTTTCAGACCAAAGAGACCACTGGGAAGGGCCCCTTGCGAGGACACCAGCAGCCTGCTCACACTTTGCCCAGCACCTCCCAAATGCAGCTCGGAGCAGCACCTGGGGGCTGCGGTGGCAGCAGCAGCTCAGGAAAATGCTTCCGAATGGGTCTCCGACCCCCAGCAGGGGCAAAGCTTCCTGCCCCCCAACCCCAGCAGCTGCCCCGGCCCAGCTGCTCGGGGCAGGCCGGTACATCTGGCTGCAGGGCAGCTGCCCGCTCTCTTCCCGGTCGCTCTGTGCCGTGCTCACGACCCCACCAGCCCCTGCTGCAGCTCCTGCAGGAAAGCAGCCCTGGGGCCAGCACTGCTGCTCCCGCCCCGGCAGGAGGGCACCTGCCAGCAGCTGAAGGTGCCCACAGCCCCGCCAGCCCCGCTCACACCCACTCTTGCCCACTCCTCCCTGCGGCTTGGCTCCCGCTCCCCTTTCACTGCTTTCCACATGCCGCACTCTGATTGGCTGACAGAGCCACCAGTCAAAACCTGCCCCACCCTCCTCCCCTGGCCGACCAATAGGAGGGCAACACTGGGGGCAATGCCATGGCAACACTGTGGCCCTGTGTGACCCCACGGGCTGCTCCTCCCCCTCCCCCACGGTGAGGTGCCATGTTGTGGGTGGCAGCGCAGGGCAGCGTGATGTGTCGCATGGCCTGGGGGCAGCGCGGCCCCATGTGGGCAGGCAGTGCATGGCCCTGGGGCCCGGCCACTGCCCTGCTGGGGCTGGGCTCTGCCTCAGGGGCCCTGTGGGGCTCCTGGCTGCCCTGCGCCTGGGGCTGTGCCAGGTGTGGGGGAGCAGCCCCCCCCGGGGCCTGTGCTGGTGCCGGCCCAGGTGCTGTCATGGGGGCCCTGGGCATGGCTGGGGCGCCAGAGCCAGTGGGCAGCGTCCTGCTGCCCCCAGTGCAGGGCAGGGCAGGGCAGGTCCCTGTCACCGCTGGGGCCCCAGCAGCCCCGGGGTTTGGCAGCCCTTGCACTGCTCCTGGCAGGGCTGGGCCGCGTCCAGACAGGGACTGCTCTCTGTGGGGCCGGGCTGGGTCCTGGGGGTCGCTCTGGAGGGCTGAGGAGCCCCAGGGGCACGGGGCAGCCAGGGCAGAGCAGCTGTGGGCCTGCCGGTGCTGGGCAGCAGAGGTGTGTGGCCGGGAGGGGGCTGGGGCAGATGGCCCTGCTGGACTCCCCCCAGCACTGCCTCCTACGGCTCAGAGGAAAATGCTTGGTGTCAGCAGGGACTTGTGGGGTGGCAATGGCACCCCCACCTGTTTCCAGGCTGCTCCCCCAAACAGGCTGTCTTTTGGGTGCAGAGGTTTGACCCCAGTTTGCAGGAGGACAGGGTCTGAAGCCATCTGAGGGCAACATCTCTGAGCCCAAACCATGCTCTGCCAAGTTGGAAGCATAAAAGGATTCAGGGGGAAGGAGCAGATGTTCTCCCAAAGGAGCAGACACCTTGGGGTTATTACAAGATGAAGGATCCATTTCCATATGGGCCTTTCCAGTAGGCTCTTGAGAGCCCCACGGGAGCTGCAGGACACCCCAGTTGCAGGACACAGGACCCCTTTCGTGCCAGAGCCAGATCCCAAAGGGGGGACCTACTCCCAGAGAAGCCTGGCCATGGATTGCATCCTACCCTCCACAACGGGATGGAGCCAGCCCCACAGGAGCCTTGGGGCTCAGGGCAGCCCCATCCCCAGGACCCAGGAGTCCTGGCTGCCACACTGTCCCCCGAGCCAGACGGGACCCTCAGGCAGGGCTCTTGTGGCAGCCCCATCTTTACACCCCCACAGCCC
>NW_020448734.1:0-2158 GCF_003343035.1 Apteryx rowi
TTTTTTCTTTCCCCCCTTTTAAGTCTGTCTCTTTTACCATCCTGATCCCTTCTCCTACAGCCCACTGCTGCCTACCCTTAACCCATTTGCGCTGTTATTGTTTGTTTGTTTGTTTTTGTCTTGTTTTGTTTTGACACAGAGGAGCTTCAGTCCTGAAGGATCTTGAGAAACTCAGGTGATTCACACAACAGATACCTCATGAAGATTTACAAGAGAAGTGTCAACTCCTGTGCCTAGGTGGGAATAACCCCGTTCATGAAGAGAGGTTGAGGGACCTGGGCTTCTTTATGCTGCTGAAGTGGAGGCAAAGGTTCGTAGAGTAGGAGCCTGTGAGTGCTTGAAGGGGGGTTTCAGAAATGAGGAGCTTCTCTTGGTAGTGGGAAAGAACATGAGAAGGAGAAAAAGCCACCAAGAGCAGCTTGTGGGGTTTAGCTGTGACATTAGGAAAAGAAAAAGTCAGTCGAAGGGTAGTGCTGTGGTGCCAGAGGCCCCCCAGAGGGAGTCCATGATCAGCCCCTGTCTTTGTGTTTCAAGGAAAAACAGGTGAGGACAGGAAGACATCAGGAGAGGTGGGGAGATCCCAGAGTGAGAGGAAGGTGGGGAATCAGGTTGGGTGTCTACAGGCTGCAGGGAAACAGGTGCAGCTTTGGGACAGCATAGGACAGCCTGTGGTGGAGATGACCGAGGGCAATGCTTAGGCTGAAAGCCTCCAAAAGAACTGAGGTCTTTGTCCCATTTGCTATGGCTAGTGTCTCTGCCACAGAGGCCTACAAGAAGATGAGGTTTCTTTACAGCACTGTGGCCTTGCTGCCTCCTCACCTTCAGGGAGCCCAGGAGGTGCTGTATCACGGTACTGCACTCGGCCTTGGGCATCCCCACCTGCACACTGCCCCCAGGAAGAGCCCTGAGCAACATGTGAGGGAAAGGATCACCCTATCCAGGGGCTGGCTGTCAGTGCCTGGTCACTCTGCTTGATAACACACATCAAGGTTGACTTGGCATCACAGCCACCTGCACATTGCCTTTGCCTACCTGCAGTCAGGGCCACCAACTTTCTGCTCTAATCAGCCCCTGGGGAGGCTTTGTTGGTAATGGCTCTCTGTGGGACCTGTTAATGCTCCAGGAAACTTGGGGATTTGCTTCTGACTTTAACTTCTTGAGAGGTTTGTTCAGTTCCATCTCAGCATCTGAGGTTCATGGGTCAGCACCAAAGACATCTGAGGGGTCATTAAAATGCAAAATACCCTAAGGAGCCATGCCTCTCCCCATAATTTCCTTCAGTTTGTCAATTCTTGTGTGGCTAATTGGAAAGTTGCCAGGAGTGTATTGACGCTAGGCAGATTTCAATGAGCCCCTGAAAAAGAAAGATGTCTGCTTCTTAAGCCTTCTTTATTCTTGACTTTTCAGAACAAGTCATACTCACATTCCCCAATTCATACTGACCCACTGTGTCTCCTAATGAAGTCTGGACATGTCTGAAAAGCAGTATTTTTGATAGGAGACATGCTTTTAAAGTTTTCCTTATTTTTCAGCTTACAAACTAGAGTGATATCCACCTTCTCCAACTGATATTCATCCGGATTTTTTCCTAATGAAATCTGGACATATAGAAAAAGCACCATCCTTGAGGTCAGACATCCAAGCAAAATATGGCTCCCCATGTCTCCACCCCTGCCAGTTCTCTCATCAGCCACTGGGGACTTCGATCACTCTTGTTCAAATCGAACCATTTTCCACTCAAGCCTGTAGCTGAATGTTACAGCTCATGTGCACCAATTCCCACCTGCTTTCCTTAGAGAACTAGCTGCAAACAGACACAGACAATTTGTCTTAATTGCAATCAACAATAAAATTTGGAACAGTTGAATAAAAGATAAAAGACACTCCTCAACTGTATGTTTAGTCCAAGCTGCCTCCAGTGAGGTCTGCTGCCCACAAGACATAACCTTCCTTGAAATGTTTTCCACAGATGGATAGCAAAGGATAGACAAGAAACAGAACAAAGGAGCTGGCTAAAGAGACAAGGAGACTGCTGAAAGAGGAGGCAAGCTTCAGACTGCCAGCAGCTCAGAGCAGCAAGTGGAGAGCTGAGATGTACCTGAATGATAAAGAGTAAGAGGAGGAGGAAAACTGGGAAGCTATGGGAAAAATGCATATG
>NW_020448734.1:3532-5379 GCF_003343035.1 Apteryx rowi
TTCATCAAAATACATTTGCTGGCTGTACTCTGCATGGAGAAACTTTGTTCTGAGGAACTACTTCATTTAAATGGACATGTTTCAGATCTCTTCTTCTGCCTCTCTCTCCTTTCTTCTTCCTCGGCCTCTTCTCTCTTTACAGGGGTCTCCGGGGAACAGTGCACTGAATCACAGCACTTAGGGTGGGGGAGACCTCTGGATGTCATCTAGTCCCAGGGCCCCTGGTCAACGTAGAGGCAGCTAGATGAGGTTGCCCCGGGGCTCCCCCCACTTATGCACTGGCCACAAAGGTGCTGAGAGTGCACTCCATCCACTGTGCAGGCCATTCATCAAGATGTTAAACAGTCCTGCCCCACGTGTTGATCACTGAGGGATGCCGCTAGTAACCGGCTGCCACTTGGAACTTGTACCACTGATCACAGCATTTCAGCCTGATGGTCCAGACAATATTCCACCTGCCTTATGGTCCATTGATCCAGGGCAGGTCTCAACAGTTTGCCTCTAAGGAGACTCTGGGGGACTGCGCCAAAGGCCTTGCTAAAGGGAAGGTTCACAAAATCCCCTGCTTTCCCCTTGTGCACAAATCCATTCATCTGATGGCAGAAGGCAATCGGGTTGGTCAGGCATGGTTTCCATTTCCCCTTGGTCAACCCATGCTGTCTCTTCCAGTCCTTGTCCTTCATGTGCTTGGAGATGGTTTCCAGAAGGATTTGCTCCATCACCTTCCCAGGGACTGAGATGAAGAAGACCAGCCTGTCGTTCCCCAGATCCTCCCTCTTGCCCTTCTGAAAAATGGGTGTGATGTCTGCCTTTTCCTAGTCATCAGGAACCTCCCTGATTGCCCTGACCTTTAAAAGACGATCAACAGCACCATTCTAATGACTCTGGACACCTCTCCTGGCACCCTGGGGTGCTTCCTGTCTGGTCCCATGGACTTGTGCCTGCCCACAGGGCAAAAGTCCTCCCCAGCTGCATCTTCCTCTGCCATGGGTGAGGCTTTGCTAACACAGATGCTGCAAAAGGACTCGGGGACCAGGGAGGCCTGGCAGTAGACAATACCAGTAAAAGACAATGTAAAAGAGGCAATGAGCTCCTCAGCCTTTCCCCTGTCTTTGTCACTAGGTCTCCTGCTCCACTCAGCATGGAGACCACATTTTCCTTGGCTGCCTTCCTTGTGTTGCCCATGTACTTACAGAAGCCCTTCTGGTTGCCCTCCCCATCCCTTCCTAACTATAGCTCTAGCTCCAGCTCCAGCTCCAGCTCCAGCTCCAGCTCCAGCTGAGCTTTGGCTTGCCTAACTCCATCCCTTCCACCACAGGCAATGGCTGTGTCTTCTTCCTGCATGGCCCATTGCCCTTCAAACCCTCTGKGCACTTCCTTCTGCCTTTTCAAGTCCTAAATCACAAAGTCCCTGCTCATCTCTGCCAGCCTCAGACCAGGCCCCGATGGACTTCCCTGCAGATTTTCCTGTGTTCCTGTGCTTTGAGGACTTTGTCCCTGAAGATCCAAGAGGGCTGCACGGCTCCTCTGCCCTCCAGGACAGTCACCCATGGGATCCTGACAAGCAGATTCTGAACAAGATGAAATCCTCTCTGCTGCAGTCCAGGGCGGTGATTCTGTTATTCCTCCTACCTCTCCACCATCTCACGGTAACTGCAGTGACAGCCAACCTCCACATTCACATCCCCATCCAGCCTGAGCTTCAGGCAGGAAAGAAAGGGCAGCATGGCACCATCTCCCTAGAGGTGCAACTACAGAAATAGAGAACTCACCCTGCAGAAAAACCGGCATTTCTCCCCTCACCACTGAGGGGATCCAGGCAATGGACTTCTATGTGGTGAAAGGTG
>NW_020448735.1:0-1253 GCF_003343035.1 Apteryx rowi
TCCAGAGGATTCAACCTGGCGGGCTCGGTCGGCCAACACGGCTTTCGGCGGATCCCTGCCTCCACCTCCCCTCCGCCCCTCTCGTGGGGGTGGGTCGGAGGGGGCAGGAGGACCGGGGACCGCTGTCCAGCTCTTTGCTGGCCCCCGTCGGGTGCATTTCCCCCGTGGCGGTGCGCCGCGACTGGCTCTGGGGCCGAGGGACAGGACCACTGCCGTGCCTTCCCCTGTGGCGGTTTCCTGGACCCCGCCAGTGATGGCGCCACTGCTTTTCTCCCCACCCCTGCTTGTGGGGGGCAGGGAGGTGGGTGATGCGTGTCACCTGGCGGCAGCGGTGAGGGGGGCCCCTGTCTGGTGGGCCATCCAGTCCCCGGCGCGACTCTCAACCGGGACTGTCCTCAGTGCACCCTGATTGCGTGGTGCTGCTGGGCAGGGTGTGGCTGTGCTTGGGCGCCCGAGGTCCGCGGTGATGTCGGCTAACCATCCAACCCATCTTGAAACATGGACCAAGGAGGCTAGCACGTGCGCGAGTCAGTGGCTTGCTTGAAAGCCCATGGCGCAATGAAGGTGAGGGTCGGCGCACGCCAGCTGAGGTGGGATCCCGAGGCAGAGGCAGAGTTGAGGGCACACCACTGGCCCATCTTGACCGCTCCATTGGGGAGGTGGAGCATGAGTGTCCGTGCTAGGACCCGAAAGATGGTGAAGTATGCCTGGGCAGGGCGAAGCCAGAGGAAACTCTGGTGGAGGCTGGTATTGGTCATGATATGCAAATCGGTTGTCCGACTTGGGTATACGGGCGAAAGACTAATCAAACCATCTAGTAGCTGGTTCCCTGTGAAGTTTCCCTCAGGAGAGCTGGCACTCGCGGGCGGCAGTTTTACCTCGTAAAGTTAATGATTAGAGGTCTTGGGGCCAAAATGATCTCAACCTCTTCTCAAACTTTCAGTGGTGCCGCTGGTGGGTGGCAAGTGGATGGCGGGGGTGGCCTCCCACGATTTCCATGTGGAGGCGGGAAGAGCAGGTGCCATCCCCATACATCCCACCTTGCTGATCCACCCACTGCCAGGTGTCTGTTCTGAGAAGGGACGGGAGTGTGCATGGTGTCGTCTGGGAGGTTGTGTGCACGCACGGGCATGGGCACCATCTCAGGGACGGTGGAGCTGGAGGCCGGCGAGGCAAGCAAAGAGCTTGGAAATGCAGAGCTGGTAGGTTGTGGGCGCAGGGGCAGTGGGCGGTGCTGGTCCTGGTGGCAGCCA
>NW_020448735.1:5572-6978 GCF_003343035.1 Apteryx rowi
TGGAAGTCGGAACCCGCTAAGGAGTGTGTAACAACTCACCTGCCGAATCAACTAGCCCTGAAAACGGATGGCACTGGAGCGTTGGGCCCATACCTGTCCGTTGCCGACAATGGGAAGCCACATGGGCTACGCCGCGGCAAGTAGGAGGACCACTGCAATGTGCCTTGAAGGCTGGGGCACGGTCCCATGTGGAGCTGCCGCAGGTGCAGCTCTTGGTGGTACTAGCAACTATTCAAAGGAGAGCTTTGAAAGCCCAAGTGGAGCAGGGTTCCATGAGAACAGCAGTTGAACATGGGTCAGTCGCTCCTAAGCGATAGGCGAGCGCTGTTCTGAAGGGATTGGTGATGGCCTCCATTGCCCTCAGCTGATGGAAAGGGAGTCGGGTTCAGATCCCGGAATCCAGAGTGGCGGAGATGGGCGCTGCGTGGTGTCCAGTGCAGTAACRCAACTGATGGCGGAGAAGCCAGCGGGAGCCCCGGGGAGAGTTCTCTTTTCTTTGTGAAGGGCCGGGTGCCCTGGAATGGGATTGCCCTGAGAGAGGGGCCTGTGCCTTGGAAAGCATGGTGGTTCCAGTGGGGTCCAGTGAGCTCTCGCTGGCCTGTGAAAATCTGGGGGAGAAGGTGCAAATCTCGCGCCGGGCCGTACCCATATGCGCAGCAGRTGTCCAAGGTGAACAGCCTCTGGGATGTTGGAAGAATGTAGGTAAGGGAAGTTGGCAAGCGGGAGCCATAACTTCGGGATAAGGCCTGGCTCTAAGGACTGGGTCGGTCGGGCTGGGGCACGAAGAGAGGCTGGGTGCACGCCACGGCTGGATGAGGTGCCGTGCACCCCACCTGTCCCCTCCACCCCCCCGGGTGTGGGGGAGGAGTGTTGGGCATGGGGTGGTGACTCTGGACGCAGGCCAGGCCCTTCCCATGGATTGCCCCAGCTGCGGTGTGTCCCGCCCAACCACTGGCCCCCTCCCTCTCTCCTCCCCAAGCCCCCACAGCCACTGCTGCCCCCCCCTCCACCCATCTGCGGGGGCTGGGGGTGCCCCAGCACGTGCGGGTGCCAGCGACAAGGGGGGGAAGCCGGGGTCCCTGGGCCAGCGCCCCACCTTGGCCGGCTCCTAGCAGCCGACTTAGAACTGGCGCAGACCAGGGGAATCTGACTGTTCAATTAAAACAAAGCATCACAAAGGCCCGTGGCAGGTGTTGACGCCATGTGCTTTCTGCCCAGTGCTCTGAAGGTCAAAGGGAAGAAATTCCATGAAGCGCGGGTAAACAGTGGGAGTAACTATGACTCTCTCGAGACGGGGCCATAGTTACTAACTGGGCTCAGCTGCAGAGGCTACACCTCCTCGTGGTCCCGCTGGATGCCCATTCGTGGGTAACCGAGTTGGCCTCTGCCCCAGTGTGTTTGTGCGG
>NW_020448736.1:0-1791 GCF_003343035.1 Apteryx rowi
CCTTCAGCAGGAAGAGCTCAAGACCTTCTCTAGAATTCACTGGATTGGAAGCAGGTTAATTGGATGGTTAAGTAAGGGCTAATTGGGGGATACTACTGCATTATAAGCAAAGAGTTTCTAGGGTCCTGCCACATGAGAAGAAAAGAGTGTCTGCACCAATTATGGATACGGGTAGTATCCCCCATTAGCCTTTGCTAATAGGAGAAGGAGGCAGCTGCTCTGCCTGCAGCCTAAAAAATCTTGTGGTTGGACAGATCCCAGAAGTGTTAACGTCAAGAATCTCCAAGAAGGAACCCTTTCTGAAAGATGACCTCTTCTACTCCAAATACTCTAAGCTGCATATTTCTATGTATTTCACAGTCTATGTGGGATAGCTGGCTGCAGATCCTGGCAAGAGCTTTCGAAAGTCAAGTCCTGAACCTCAGCGCACAGAAGGCACCAGGCTGCCAGCATCCCTGACTCACACCACCAGGGCAGCCTGGGCCCTGCCAGCCAAGGCACCTCCTCACTTCGCAGCACTCCCCAGCTCCCCATCCTGGCAGCACTCCCCACGCACAGCACTGCTCTCTCCAGACACCTCCTCCCATTCTGAGCAGCAAGACCCTGCGGCCACCGCCTGTCCCCACCACAGGGCACCCCACCACTGGCACATGGTGGTGATGTGTGACTCCTATTTTATGCCCTGACAAATAGAGACACGGAGAGCGAATAAGAACAACTGGGCTGAAGGGAGGCGACTGCTTTCCAGAACGTGAGGGGAAATCTCTCTGCTTTCTTCCTGGCCGTGCCATCTCCATGGCAGTGACCTACTGAGCCCCCAGATGACACCACCTGAGGTCACAGTGGCACGTGCTGCATCACAGGGAGGTCTCCCCGGTGCCATGGCAGAGTCCTCATTTCCCTGCGAGGCCTGGGCACTGCTGGGCACTGCTCACGTGCTCCCCACCTCTGCCCTTCAGAGCTGCTCCATGGCATGGAGTAGGGACAGGAGGCAGCGGGGCTACCTTAGGGCCGCTCACTGACAGGCAGAGGAGCAGGGACATGTTGGAGAGGAGTTTTGGGTGACAAGATGGGAAGAATGTCCTTTTTCCCCAGTCGGACAGGCAAGTTGAGCACAAAGGGACAAGCGAGATGGAGGACTGCTGGACTGACACAATCAGCCTGCACTGCAGTTGCTTGTTCCCAGCGCTCCTGCAGATCTCCACCAAGGGTAAGGGCTTCGGGAGCTCCTTCCCRAGGTGTTGCACACAGAGTGCTAATTCCAAAAATGGCTGTGGGTCCTGGACCTTGGGGGTGGCAGGACAGGGCGGGGGCTGCCACGAGAGCCCTGCCTGAGGCTCCCGTCTGGTTCAGGGGACAATGTGGCAGCAGGGACTCCTGGGTCCTGGGGCTGTGGCTGCCCTGAGCCCCAAGGCTCCTCTGGGGCCAGCTCCATCCCCTCAAGGCAGGGGGAAATCCAGGTCCACTTCTCCCCGGGAGTGGGTCCCCCTTTGGGGTCTGGCTCTGGCACGAAAGAGGTCCTGTGTCCCAGAGGCTGGGGTGTCCTGCAGCTCCTGTGGGGCCCTCAAGAGCCTGCTGGAAATGCCCATGCTGGAAATGGATCCTTCACCTTGTAATAACCCCAAGGTGTCTACTTGTTTGGGAGAACCTCTCTTCCTTCCCCCTGGATCATTTACACTTCCCACTTGGCAGAGCACGTTTTGGGCTCAGAGATGTTGTCCTCAGATGGCCATAGCCCCTGTCCTCCTGCAAATGGGGGTCAGACCTCTGCACCCAAAAGACAGCCTGCTT
>NW_020448736.1:4691-5529 GCF_003343035.1 Apteryx rowi
TGAGAAGAGGCTACGTATGGATGCAAAGGCTTCCATAAATGCGCCTGTCTTCCCTGGGTGACTTGGGGTGTGGGTTCACCTCCTGGTACCTCTGCTGTGCTGCAAATTCCGTGTGCCACAACTGCTGTTACTGCCAGCCTGCCCACCAAATGCTATTGTATCCCCTCCTTTTCCTAGATGATTGTGGTGCCATATAGGACGAGTGCAAGACCCTTATAATAAATGCCCACATGTCTTGAGTGCCTTTGTGTGAGGGCCGTAAAGCCTCCGTAGCTTGACCTGAGGAAGTCTGACAGCTCTTGGGCTCCTGGCTCTGCAAGGGGTGAAGATGTGCCCAAGGCCGGGTTGCCCGTGGCACCCAGCCCTCAGTGCTCTGTGAAGGCAGCTGTGGAGCCTGGACTGCTGCTGCAGAGCCTGCACAGCCAGGAGAGCTGGCATTTCAGCAGACCTGCAGGCTGGGGCTGTCTCATTGCTAGGGCCTCATGTCAAAGCCTCTGCAACCTTTTTCCCTTCTGCGGGCCTCCTTGTCCAAGTAAGTAAAGGAAAGGACCCAAGGTTCCTTTGGGCTCAGGAGCCCTTCTGGACTCTCTACTGTTTCTACACTGTATCTGTATCTTTTGTATTACTAAAGAAAATCCCCATCCCTGCCATCCCTAGGTGGAGGTTCCTGAGGGGATGGGGGTGGAAAGCAGCAGCCTGCTGTGCCCAAAGAAAGCAGGATCCTTCCCTCTGAAAASARMAGCATCWCCCAAGGAGSCAGCTCTGTSCCYSATCTTGTGCTGCTCATTTGCACAGSCCTTGTGAGCCTAGAGTGCCTTGGCCACCTTGTGGTGTCACC
>NW_020448737.1:0-2139 GCF_003343035.1 Apteryx rowi
CACCGCCAGCCCACGGCCCTGTGGGAACACAGGGGAGGGCTGCAGGAATAACTGGCCAGGACAGCACGGACACACTGACCTGGGGAAAGGCTCTCTGGGGAGCAGGGACATCCCTGGAGAAAAGCAAAGGTGCAATTCTTTGCTTCTGTGGGGGGGAATAAATGAAAACCTGTTTCTGTGTGTGTCAGCTCAGGGCAGGCTGCTCTGTTACTGGAGCTGCCTGAGGAGCCCCGGGGCCAGGACTCGTGTGCCGTCTTGGGGAGAGGGGCTGCCCAGAGGGGCTCCAGGCAGCTACAGTTAAGGATCTCCTGGTCACGAGAGCAGTGGAGACATGGAGTGAGTGCCCTCCATTTCCTTGTTCCATTGCTGGCCCCCAGCCCAGGGGCTGATGGGCAGTCTGGCAGCCCTCCCTGCCCCCCAGGACCTGCTGTGCCCTTCAGAGGGTCTGGGGCTGTGGAGTGAGTGCCTAGAGCTCTGCAGCACCCTGCGGCGGGAACTGCTGTGGGCCAACACCAGCTTGGGCTGCTCTGCTGGGTGGTCTGGGGAGAGGACAGGGGAGGTGGGGAGAGCTGGGAAGGGTCTGGGCTGGGCTGGAAAGGGCCCAGGAGAGGAAAATGCCAGCAGGCAGCTACTGTGTGTGAACGGCAGTGTGGGAGCACACGGCCATGTGCTTGCAGGGCAAATGCAGGTCTCCTAGGAAAGGCACCAGGACATGGCAGGTGCAGGAGAGAAGATCCCAGGTTGTTCCCTGTGTTGCATGGACACACTGGGGAAGCTGCCCCAGGGCCATCATCCCACACCAGCCCCTCACATCACCCCTTTCCCATGCTGGCTGCTCATCCCAGCTGTGGGGTTGTCCATGACAAGCTCCATCCTCCTGCAGGTCTCTCTGTCCTGACGGAGGAGAAAAGACCAGCCTTGCATGGCCTCTCTTCTGCACCAGAGCCCAGCAGATCCCGGAGCACGGCTCTTTGCTGACCCCCATGTAGGGCACAGCCCTGGCTGGGTAAGGATATTTTTGCATTTGCTAAAGACCTTAGGCACATTAGAGTGCCATCACCCTCATGCCATGATTTTTTGTATGTGTTATGGTCATTTGGTATCATTTTGTAATGTACAGGAGTTGTAGGCTGTGAGCAGGGCCCATTCTGGATAAGCAGTCACTCATAAAGAAACTTTGAATGTAAAACCTTTCAGGCCCAAGGGGCAACCTCACACCACTGGGAGGGGCTGGTTCTGGGGAAGCCATGTCAGGTGCTAACCCATGTGCAGAAAAGGACTTCCTGCCTGCAAGAATTGCAGTGCCTATCACCAGAGAGGACAGAATCACCAAATCATTCATGTTGGAGGGGACCTTGAGAGGCCTCGAATCCAAAGTCCTGCTTGCATAGGGATCAACACCGAATTCACACCAAGTTCCTCAGGCCTTTGTCCAGCTGCATCCTGAAAGCCTCCAAGAAGAGTCCACAATCCCTCTGGATCCCACTTCAAATGCTTCAGGATCCTCATTGATTTTTCTCCCTTATATACAATTTTGACTGCACTTGTTTCAGCTTATACCCTTTGCCTCTCATTCTCCTGCCATGAATTCCTGTAAAACCTGGTTCATTTTCAGTGGAAACCTTGAGTTGGGAAATATTATGATTCCTCCCCCAAAACCTTCCCTTCTCTGTGCTGAACCAACCCATTCCCTCAGCCTGTCCTCACAGGGCAAGTGCTCCAGCCCCCAACCACCTTGGGGGCCTGCCACTGGACTCACTCCCTGTGATCAACAGCATTCTTCTACAGGCAGCCCCATCTGGACACAGTCTCTGGATGGGCTGTAACGAGTGTTGAGTAGAGGGGCATAATCACTTCCCTCCATCTCCTGGCTGTGCTCCTGTTCATGCCGCCCAGGACACTGTGGCCTCCTTTGTTGCTGGGGCAAGCTGCTGGCTGATGTTCAGCTCCCTGCCCTAAAAAACTCCCCAGCCCGTATTACTGCAGGGTGTTGGTCTACCCCAGGTGCAGGACCTGCATTTGTCCTTGTTGAATTTCACAAAGTTGGTGACAGATTGTTCCTCCCGTCTGCTGAGGTCCCTCTGAATGGCAGCCCTTAAACATATGACTCTTCCTCCTGATGAGGTGTCATCTACAAAC
>NW_020448737.1:3680-5135 GCF_003343035.1 Apteryx rowi
CACAAGCTCTCACCCAAACCCTTGTCCATCCCATGCAAGAGCTCCATCCATCTGAGCTGTCCCTTCACACCAAGGGCATCCCCCCTGCTCATCTTCCCTAACGGTCTTGCCTGCAGAGATTGTACCATGCCATCACAGCCCTCCAGTCATGCTAGTGGTCCCACTGCATCTCAGTTATTCCAATGATGTTTCAGACCTGTGACAGCTTGTGTGTCTCCATCTCTCCTCTCTGTGCCCCAGGATACATGCACTTGTGTATATTTGGGTTGCAGAGCCTCAGCTATGGCACAGAGAGGAGACTGGTCATGGTGAAACATGTTACCAAGAGCCAAAGACACTGTGTGCAGTGGCCCCACCTCAGAGCAGAGGCATGCTGGCCTAGATAGCAGGTGGCAATGTAATGGTGCAAGGAGGTTCCTACTGAGAGAGCAAAGCCTGCAGTGCCCAAGGCCAAGGAGAAACAGAGCTGGGCTGTGCAGAAATGGCAGGAGAGGGGTTTGCTGCCTGAGCTGATTTGTAGCACCTTGGGGCCTCTGACAGAGGTGAAGCGATCTGCAGGCAGGACAAGGTGCCACTGAAGAAGTCCTTGGCACTGGGCAGCATGTGATCCAGGCACCCTGAGGTCACCATTAGCCCAGTCCCTGTTCATATCATCTTGTGGTGAGAAGAGGTTCAGGGGGAGGAAAGCTAGAAGGTTTTAAGGGTGCAGAGACTAGAGCAGAGACCTTGGTGGGAGGTGCCTCTCCCATTTATGAAGCACGCTTGGCTGTAGATCAGATGGACTTGGCCTAAAGGCAATGGTGGGATCCAGTTGTTTGGACACTGGTAGGAAACCTGAGATGTCCTGGGGCACTTGCCCAGCAACCACTACAAAGGGCCATGGCTTTCCTAGAGGTCCTGTGGTGTATCTGCAAGAGACATGTGGTTGTGCTGGACACCCCCAGGCATCCGACATGGCCCTGCAGGCCTATTTCTGTGTCACTGAATCAAGTGCCTGCACTGGATGACATCAACTGTTTGCAGTGTCAGGATCTGCATGTGTCTCAGCTTCCTAGTGAGTGGAGCTCTGGTAGCAGTGGGCATCTCATATTGCAGGTGGCCAAGGCAATTCTGTACCTGACCCCACCTCATGCTCTAGAAGGATGTGGGTCTCGCAGTTGCTCCATGAGAGCAAGCAGACACTGGCACATGCCCTCCAGCACCTCTGTCTCTTCCAATGTCACCAGGTGTTTGTGTGTGAGCAACTGACCCCCACCCTCCCTCTCCTTTGATTATAACAGAAGCATGGACCAAGGTCTTGCATACAGACATCTGTGCTGTGCTCACTTCTGCCTGGGACAGGGGAATGCCACCTACTCTGTKTTTTTTGCACAGCTCACGGGATGGATATGAATCCCGCTCCATCCCAGCACCTTCTAAACCAGACTGAGAAGCCTAAACTGACTCATCTGAATC
>NW_020448738.1:0-1432 GCF_003343035.1 Apteryx rowi
GGTGTGGAGAGGAGCTGCTGGAGGTCTTCTCTTCTCATGACAACTGCCCCAGCTCTGCCCTAGCATTGGCCCACAGGTTCTGCCCTGGGTCATGTTATGTCTCCATTAGCTGTCCTCTGAGACCATGTAGGGACCTGCAGCACATACCTCTGCTTGGAGATGGCCTCCACAGCCTACCGGCATGGTCCCGGGAGATCCCAGTAAGGCTGTGCTTGGAGGTGAGGCTGTGATTGTCCTCAGTCAAAGTTGGTGGGATGCTCTGTGTGGGGGCCAAGGGGAGGAAAGGACAAGAGACAACAAGGAGAAGATGCAGTAAGGGAAATTTCAAATGGGTTGAAGGAAAAAATAAAGAAATAACCATGGTAGTTGAGTAGCAGTGGGGCAGGGGACAGGAGATTTTAAGAAATTCTCCTGGAGAAAGCACCTACCAACCTGATCTAATATACAAAGTTAGCCCAGCTCAGAGCAAATTGTGGTCCTGGAGATCTCCAGCAGTACCTCCCAGCCCAAATCCTCTAGGAGGAAGGGGCTGGAAGGCAGAGTCCTGGGCAGGGGACACTGTTGTGGGGTTGAGGCCTTGCTGGCATTTGTACTGCCTGGTCAAGCCTGTCCTCACAGTGACACAGTGAGTGAGTTCATCCTCAAAAGGAGTCTCTGCTCCATGGGCAACAGGAGTCAAAGCAGTGCTCTGAGACTACCGAAATGTTCTCAGGAACACACCAGGCATTCAGTCCCTTCGACTGCTGAGGTGTCCCCAGACCAGTGCTTTGCATCCAGGGTCTTAAGGGCTGAGAAATCTTTAGAGCCAGAGCAAGTTGCAGTCCCATCTCCTGGACTCACGGGTTACAGAGCATCAGCAGGGCTGTACTGGCTGCAGGAAGGGAATCAGTGGCCAGGGCATGAGCAGATCCCCCTCTAACCTGCCCTCTCTCTTCACACCCCGGAACAGAGATCATGTTTCCCATGTTGGTCCTCCCTGCTGGGGAAATGCAGGAGAGCCCAGACTCATCTAGAGGAGCAGGGTCCCACCACACCTACTGGGTGGTCAGGGCTGCAGGCTGCAGACCCCACTCTGTTCCCCAAACACCTCCTGCCTGGGGCTGCAGGGTGCCCAGCAACAAGGCAGGCATGCCTSGGGATCTGGTGCCATTGGGGTGGTGTCGTTTGGACCAGCCACTGTCTATAAGGGACTCTGGAGCTTCTCTGCCTCCATGTTAGTGGCAAAGTTCGTGTCGCAGGTTCTTCTCTCTGGAGAGCTGAGGATTTCATTCTCGGGAGAAGGGCAAAAAGGAAAGCCTTTGTCCATAAGATTGCATGGTCAGACCTCTACTGCCTTCTCCTGCTGCATCAACCTGCAAATCCTTTGGCAGGGGCATTTTTTGGTTTCTGACCCTATATATGACCCTGCTTTGAGCAGCAGGTTGCACTACAG
>NW_020448738.1:3465-4695 GCF_003343035.1 Apteryx rowi
TAGCTGTGTTGCCATGTGGTGCTGGAAATTTTGGAGGCGGCTCCTGTGGGACCTGAGCTTGTCATTAGGAAAAGTATCTCAAAACAAGTCAGTTGAGACAACTTAGTTCCCTCTTTGGATGAGAAAGGGAAGTGCAGAGAMCTGGATTTGACAGAGACATCTGCACTGABGGGGTCTGGCCTGGGGTGAGATCAGCCTCCTCCTTGTTCTCAGTGAGCTCCCTTCTTCCCCCATTCTCTGTGTCCTGCCTAGTTAAGAGATGGGAATTGGGGCTKCCAGAGCTGGACATTTCCACCTCTTGCACATAACCATCCTCTGATGCKACAATCTGTAATGCTGGAATCAGTCTTCCTTCAGTGCTTAGAGAGGGCRCAGTGATGATTATTTTAGTCTATTTCAATGAACATGCTGTAAGAGTGGAAATCTTCAGGAGRGGTATTAATCTGGGGAGAAGAAATATCGATCTACCCTTGACCTTGTGTTTCCACTGCTCTGTCTTTTAGGCTGTGGATAAAATCTCAGTGATCTCTCACATATTTCCACATGTCCTGATTAAATTGATCATTTCTAAGGCATCTTTGCATCAGACTTTCTGGGCACATGCTCTTTCCGTAGTTTCCCAGTTTTCCTCCTCCCCTTGCTCTTTATSCATTCAGGTACCTCTCAACTCTSCWGTTGCTGCTCTGAGCTGCTGGGAGTCTGAAGCTTGCCTCGTCTTTCAGCAGTCTCATTGTTGTCTCTTTAGTCACCTCCTTTGTTGTGTTTCTTGTCTATCGTTTCCTATGTATCTGTTGAAAACATTTCAAGTAAGGTTATGCCTTGTGGGCAGTGGATCTCGCTGGAGGTAGCTTGGACTTGACATACAGTTGACGAGTGTCTTGTATCTTTTATTAAAAGCTTCCAAATTATAATTTGTTTTTTTTGCAATTAAGAAAAACCCTTCTGTGTCTGTCTRCAGCTAGTTCTTGAAGGAAAGCAGGTGGGAATTGGTGCACATGAGTTGTAACATTCAGCTACAGAATTGAGAGGAGAAAGGTTCGATTTTTCACAAGAGTGACRTGAAGTCCCCAGTGGCTGATGAGGGCAATGGCAGGGCTGGGGAGCTGGCRAGGAAGGGTGTCCATAAGGTGTCCTATCAAGTCTACTGCTTTGCTTACATGCCCTGACTTCATTAGGAGACACAGTGGGTCAGTATGAATTGGAGAATGCGGGTATGACTTATTCTGAAAA
>NW_020448739.1:0-5356 GCF_003343035.1 Apteryx rowi
GGGCAGTGGCTGTCCAGGTGATCACAGGGCCTCTGTCGCATGCCTCCTTGCAAGGGCGTCTTCAGCGGGATCRGGTGACATTGCTCAAACTGTGCCTTTGTTGAATTCCTGGAACCCAGCTGCCTGTGGTCCTACAGGAGCGCTCACTGGAAGCATGATGCATTCCTGTTGATTGGCTTATAACGAGGTATGAAACGGAAACTATGGCATGCTCAGAGTGGGATAGGCTCTGGCCCCTGGTAGTGTGAAGGAAACGCAGGGGGAAATCGTCCTTGTAGCTGTCGTGGGCACCATTGCCTGCAGTGCTGGAGGGACCACCCAGAGGCTGCTCACTGGGGCCCCCTGTTGCCTCTCTTCTCACTAATTTGTCCTCCATGGTTCCCCCCTAAGGTATCCTTGAAGTCAATGTCTGCTAGCAGCTTGGAAGCCCGCAAATACAGCTGTGTGCACGATGTCCTCTTTCAGCATCATTTGAGCAATAAGCACCTGAGACGGTCTTGCAGCTTGCTGAACTCGCTCAGTGCCTGGGCATGGATGTCTGGCTCCTGTGCCAGGTGGAGCAGGTTGAGCAGGCTGGCCGTTCAGAAGGCTGGTGGCAGGGGGACCTCCCTGGGCACCCTCTCGTTGCCTAGGAGGAAGTGGTGAAGCTCCTTCTCCTCCAGGCAGCGGTGCAGGTAGTGCAGGACATCATTCAGCCGCTGCAGGAGTTGCTCTGGGCACCACTGTGATGGGGAAACCAGTGTCAGGAGGTGCATGATGACTGTTTTCAAGTGGATGGAGGAAAGCACCAAGTCCTCCAGGAATTAGGAGAGGAGCTGCAGACATGTCGGATGGCAGCTGCCATGGGGGGCCTGCCTGTCCATGAACCTGAAGGACAGCAGGTCTTGCAAGGCACAGCTCTTGAGCCACGTTGTGCTGCTGGTGAGGCCAGCCTCTGCCTCCTGGCTGCTCAGGAAGACCCCTGAGTCGTCTTGCTGCACTGCCAGTGTTATCTCAACGTGCATGGTGCTCCCAGAATTGCTCCTATGCGTGGTTCAGCCCTTGTGGCAGCGCTGGAAAGCCCCGGGAGGGAGCCCCTGAAGTGCTGCAGGCAATATGGCTTTCAGGGTACACAGTGCATGGTGGCTAAGAGCAAGCGCAGCAGGAGGCTGGGTGACGAGCTGTTTAAGAAGAGTAGTAAATTAATTGAATGAAGTAGGGAAAGAGAAATGCTGCAAAGTAGACCCTTAAGAAATGTCCGCAGGAAGGACTATGGAGGGAAAAGTTCCAGAGTGGGTACCTAGGATACCCATGACCCAGTCTTTTCCTTCTGTTGGTCTCCCATGGTGAGCACAGGAGCAGCAAGTATTTGGATATTGATAACGACAGCTCTCCAACTATCCCCAGATGCTGCTTCGCCTTGCTTTGGCTCTTTTGGTATGTTTTTATAAGCGGCCTTGCCTACATAAGAACATAAACCATTTCAGCTCAATTTGAATGGCTGAAAAAGGGAAGGGAAGAGTAGGGGAAGAGAAGGGGAAGGAAAGAATAAGGGAATGAAAAAAGAGGAGAAGAAAAGGGATGAGGGAAAAATGAAACAGGAGAAAAGGAAAATGGGAAAAGAAAAGAACAGAGAAGAAAAAGAAGTAGGAAAGGTGAAAAGAGGAGAAGAGAAAAAGGAAAAGAGGTGAAAAAGGAAAATGGAAGAGAAGAGAAAGAGAAAAGGAAAAAGGAGAAAGAGAAGAGAGAGAAAGGAGAAGAGAAGAGAAGAGGAGAAAAGAGAAAAAAAGAAAAGAGAAGATGCGGATGATTTTGGCTAGGTAGGCCCACAAAGGCCAGTGAGCTGTTAAGTATTTTACCTTCACGAGCATTAACCATCTTGCTTCCACACCTAGCTGCTGGGAGATGGCTCATGCGTGCAGACCTGCTGTGTGTCCTTATGCACTGTCCCTCCAAAGCCATGTTGCCTGCATCTCACATAGAGCTGACAGGATCACTCTTTGTAGGGGTAAAACTCATACATAGCATAGCTGGTTGTTTCCCTCCATAGTCCTTCCTGTGGACATTTCTTAAGAGTCTGCTCTGCAGCATTTCTCTTTCCCTACTTCATTCAATTTATTTTCTACTCTTCTTAAACAGCTTGGCACCCAGCCTCCTGCTGCGCTTGCTCTTAGCCACCATGCACTGTGTACCCTGAAAGCCATATTGCCTGCAGCACTTCAGGGGCTCCCTCCCAGGGCTTTCCAGCGCTGCCACAAGGGCTGAACCACGCATAGGAGCAATTCTGGAGACAGAGGAGGGGAGGGGACAATTGGCAGTCAAGGGTTAAACTGCCACCACAGTCCCTTGCATTCAAGTTAGGCTACTCATCACCTGTGTGGCTTATGAGTGGCTGGTGGTGGCTGCATATGGTTTCGGAGTTGTCCTGAACCCAGTCCTTTCATTCTACATTCATACCATATTTATAACTGCAACACAGACTTTCCTGACCTACCTCTCCTTAAACTCACCAGAATCACCAAAATCACCAGAATTACCAAAATTACAAATATCTTTCCCTCTTTTAGATAGCAATTCAGTTCTGCACTGACCTGTGTTTAAGGTTCAGATTCAGCAGTCCAAGCCTCACTGCAGGAGTCTGCAGACAACCCTTGGGCAAAGCCCCAGGAGAGATTTCAGAAGGTCCTTTACCTCTCTGAGTGGCACCAAGGAGTTTTGACATGGACCAGTCTGCATCCTCCCAGGTGAAGCAGGACGTGTGAATCCAAGTCACAGCACCAAATTCTGTCACAGAAAAAGCGGAACAGGTCAGAGCAGCAGCAGTTTATTACTGTAGCTATAGGGAGAACCCAGAGCAACAGAGTAATAGCCTCTGCTGGTATGAAGGCTGCCCTAATGAGACCGTTACAGAGTTAATATACCTTTGGATTATACGACTTGTCCTTCACAGGACCACAAGTATGTGGATAAAGAAAAAAAGGGAGTGAATTGCTTCAGGAGAGGAGGCTCCAACAAAGCAAACAGTACAATTCTTCAGACAATACATTCCTCCAATAGCTGGGAACACAGACTTCAGCAAGGTCACTGCAGATGTTTTTGGCCAGATAGGCCTACAAAGGTCTGTGAGGAGTTAATTATTTTACTTCCACAAGCATTAACAATCTTACTTCCACACCTGGCTGCTGGGAGACGGCTCATATGCACAGACCTACTGTGACGCCTTCTGTGCTGCACCCCCAAAACCGAATTGCCTGCGTCTCGCGGCAAGCTGACAAGACCACTCTTTGCAGGGGTGAAACCTGTACACAGTGTGGTTGGCTGCAGCAGCAAATCTCTCTGGCCAGGGTCACCGCAGGGTGCTCTCTGGTCCCTGGAGAGCTCTAGGGCAATTAGGGGGAAGTGACCAATGAGCTCTGGCCTGCAGCTGACCTGGATACGGCCCCTGAGAGGGAGAAGAGGGAGTGGAGGAGGTGTTCCCAGGCAGAGGGGAGTCTCCCACTCTCTCCATCCTCTGGCCACCAGCACCCCGCAGGGAGATCCCTGGGCCTGGGGAGAACCAGGAGCGACTACAAGCCAGAGCCCATCCGCCTGTCTCGGAAAATATTGAACGTCTCTTTGGAAGTTGAGGAACTCCTTCCACAGTCCCTCTTCTTCGTTCTTATAAGGATTAAGGGCTTTTGGGGTGCTTCTGCCCACGGCCGTTAGCACCGCCACCCTGCGGCAATTAAGGTCGTTACCTCACGGACAGCCGTTAGCGCCGCCTCCCCACGGACGGCTGTTAGGGCTGTTACCTCGCGGACAGCCGTTGGGGCCGTTAGGGCCGCTGCCCCCTCGCCCGCAGCCTGAGGCACCCGCGGCCCTGCCGCCTCGGGCCAGGGCCGGTCCCACTCGACCACCACCTGCGCTCGGCCACTCTCTCCCCCTGCCGCCCTGCCACGGCCCGCTCTCACCCCGGCTCCCCCGGGCGCGGTTTCCTGGCTCGCCGCTGGCAGCCCGGGGCCGGGGCCGGGGCCAGCGCCCCTCCCGCGCCTCGCTGCCAGCCGCCGCCGGGGGGCGCCACGCCCGCGGGAGCGCCGCTCCGCGCCCCCGGGGCCCCCTGGCCCTCGCACGGCCCCCGCCATGCTCCCGGCAGAGAGGCTCCGTGTTTTCAGGGCTCTGTGGTCCTTTCCAGTCACTCACTGGAGCTGCATACCCTTCTGCAGCCTCTTCTCAGAGGGGGCAGTCCTGAACTTGGTGCGGATGGAGTGTAAGTTTGTCATGGGGGAGAGCTAATTCTCTGCCGCTTGAGTTATGGTGCAGACAAAACGAGGTCAGACAAAGAAAAACTGAACTTCATGGTCCCATTTTCTAGTGCCGGCAGCTTAAAAAGACCATGAATCCAGGCACCGGTCATAGTGTGAATGTAGCAGCACAGGTACAGCATGGATCTAGTGGGGGATGTGTCTTTTCTGCCAACTGCTATGTAGAGAACTTGAACTTGGATCCCACATTATCTAATTTTCATCTGCTTGAAAAGTAAGAATACTGCTGAAGAAATGGAATAATTTACACTGCAAATAATTTCAGGGTTGTTTAATTAGAAATGCCTCTGCTGCTGTGTGCCTTGTTAGGGACGTTCCTGGGGGAAGAAATGGTCGACACATTGGCTGTGCCCAGGGCTGTGCAACAAGGAGACCCTGGCTGTTCCCGGGAGATGGCGGAAGAGCAGGAAGGTAGGAGATGCAGGGCTTCCTTGCTGCTGCTGCAGGGGCTCACAGGTGGTGGGTGCCGGGGCCTCGGCTCTGGCTGCCCAGGGCAGGTGTGTGTCACTACGCCGGGGTGGGCACGGCGGCCAGGGCTGGCGCTGGAAAGGGGCTGTGCCCCTGTGACAGCACGGAGGACAAGTTGCGGTGAGAGGGAGCTGTCACCGGGGCACCCGCAAGTGATGGCCCAGCAGCACTGCTGGGCCCCAAGCATTATTAGGGCCGTTATCTCACAGACAGCCGTTAGCGCCACTGCCCTGCGGACGGCCGTTAGGGCTGTTACCTCACAGACAGCCGTTAGCGCCGCCGCCCTGCGGACGGCCGTTAGGGCCACTGCCTCGCAGGCGGCCGTTAGGGCCCTTACCTCAGGGACAGCCGTTAGCGCCGCCGCCCTGCGGACGGCCGTTAGGGCCCTTACCTCAGGGACGGCTGTTAGCGCCGTTACCTCACGCGGACGACGGCCAGGGCTGGCCGGCTGGCTCTGCAGAGGGGCTGTGCCCCCGTGACAGCGCAGACGACAAGTCACAAAGGGAGGGCGCCGTCACAAGGGCACCCGCAGGCGTCGGCCCCGCAGCGCTGCTGGGCCCCCAGCACTACGGCCTGGGCCAGCCCAGGCTGCAGCAGCCTCTGCAGGG
>NW_020448740.1:0-1429 GCF_003343035.1 Apteryx rowi
CCCCCCCCTCCCCTTTTCCTGGGACGCTGGGTTAAGGTAACTCCTCGAGGTTGAGAGCCCTCTCACTAAGAGAGTGAAAAAGAAAGCTTTCAAGCAGGGACAAGCAGTCCTTCTAATTAATAACGCAGTAATCGACGGTTTCAGGTTATCCTTTCTAAATTAGCAACTGATGGTTTTGTGTTATCCTTTCTAAATTAGTAATCGCATTATTTTAATGGATGTTACTAATCTAAGAACTTGTGCGAGGAAATAAACAACTTTTTTATTATTATTATATTACTGTCTTAGTCGTTGCTATCGAACCTTCATAGCATGACAGCGTGACACGAGGCAGTGGACAGATTAGGCAGTCTCCTTGTTTGTGAGACATCGAACATCCACAGTGGTCATTCATTCTGTGAGGCAGCCAAGAGACGCAGCAGTTTGCTTGTCCACCAGGTAGCAGACAGATGCAGTCATTGGTTAGTTTGCAAGGCAGGAAGAGACGCATTGGTTTGCTTGTGCACGGTGTAGTGAACAGGCGCAGCAGTTTGCTTGTTGGCGATGCAGTGAACAAATGCAGCGGTTTGTATGCTGGCGAGGCGGAGAACACATCTAGCGGTTTGCTTGTTGGTGAGGCAGCGAAGAGATTCAGCAGTCTCCTTGTTTGTAAGACAGCGAACATCCACAGTGGTCACTCATTCTGCGAGGCAGCGAACAGATGCAGCGGTTTGCTTGTCCACCAGGTGGCGTAGTGGCATCGCGGATTGCWTTTTCACCTGGAAGCGACCCGAGGCAGCAGTTTGCCAGATGGCGAGGCAGTGAAGAGACGCAGCAGTCTGCTTCTTTGTGAGACAGTGAACATCCACAGTGGTTCGTTATTCAGCGAGGCAGCCAAGAGACGCACCGCTTAGTTAGTTCGCCAGGCAACGAACACATGCAACGGTTTGCTTGTTTGCAACGCAGCGAAGAGCCACAGCGGTTTGCTTGTTCGTGATGCAGCCAACAGATGCAGTGGTTTGCTTGATGGTGAGGCACTGAAGAGATAGAGTAGTTCGCTTGTTTGTGAGGCAGGGAAGATTTGCCGTGGTTGGCTTTTTGGTGAGTGGCCGAATAGACACAGTGATGTGCTTTTTTGCGAGGCAGCCAAGAGACGCAGTCGGTGGTTAGTTTGCAAGGCAGGAAGAGACGCATTGGTTTGCTTGTGCACGATGCAGTGAASAGGCGCAGCAGTTTGCTTGTTGGCGATGCAGTGAGCAGGCGCAGCGGTTTGCTAGTTCGCTAGGCAGTGAACAAATGCAGCAGTTTTTATGCTGGCGAAGCGGAGAACACATCTAGCGGTTTGCTTGTTGGTGAGGCAGCGAAGAGATTCAGCAGTCTCCTTTTTTGTGAGACAGCGAACATGCACAGTGGTCCCTCATTCTGCGAGGCAGCAAAGAGACGCAGTGCT
>NW_020448740.1:1928-5384 GCF_003343035.1 Apteryx rowi
GTCTGCGAGGCGGCGAAGAGATGCAGTCGTTGAGTAGTCGGCGAGGTGGCATAGTGGCACTGGCGTTTGCTTTAGCATGTGGAAGCAAAGAGATGCAGTGGTTTGCTTGTTTGCTAGTCATTTAACCTATGCAGGGGCTCGCTAGCTTGCGAGGCAGCGAAGAGGCATGGCAGTTAGTGTTTTGCGAAGCAGCAAACAGGCGCAGCTGTTAGTTTGCGAGGCAGAGAACAGATGCAGCAGCTTGTCTGTTTGTGAGGCAGCGAGGAGGCACAGCTGTTAGGTTGCTTGCGAGGCATTGAAGAGACACAGCAGCTTGTCTGTTTGCGAGGAAGGGAAGAGATGCAGCGTTTACTTGTATGTGAGGCAGCAAACAGGCGCAGCGGTTAGTTTCCTACACATCGAAGAGACGCAGCGGTTTGCTTGTTTGCTAGTCATGGAACAGTTGCAGGGGTTTGATAATTTGCAAGGCAGCAAAGAGATGCAGCGGTTTCCTTGTTTGCGAGGCAGCGAAGAGACACAGGGGTCGCTAGTTTGCAAGGCAGTGAAGAGACGAAATGTTTACTTAGTTTGTGAGGCAGCAAACAGATGCAGCAGCCTGTCTGTTTGTGAGGCACCGAAGAGACGCAGCGGTTTCCTTGTGTGAGAAGCAGTGAACAGACACAGTGGTTAGCTATTTTTCGAGACAGCGAAGAGACGCAGTGGTTAGTTATTTTGCTAGGCAGCAAACAGACTCAGGGGCTCGCTAGTTTGCGAGGCAGCGAAGAGGCGCAGCGGTTACTTCTTTTGCGATATAGCAAAGAGGCACAGCGGTTATTTTGTGATGTAGTGATTAGAGGCAGCGGCTTGCTTGTTTGCCAGACTGCCAACAGTCGCAGGGGTGTGCTTGTTTGCGCAGCAGCGAAGAGACGCAGCGGTTCGCTTGTTTGCTAGGCATGGAAGAGATGCAGGAGCTCAGTAGTTTGCGAGGCAGCTAAGAGGCGCAGCGGTTTCCTTGTGTGTGAGGCAGCGAAGAGATGCAGGGGCTCGCTAGTTTGCGAGGCAGCGAAGAGGTACAGTGGTTAGTTGTTTTGCGAGGCAGCGAACAGATGAAGGGGCTTGCTAGTTTGCGAGGCAGTGAAGGGACGCGGCGGTTAGTAATTTTGCGAGGCAGAGAACAGATGCAGTAGCTTGTCTGTTTGCGAGGCAGTGAGGAGGCACAGCGGTTAGCTTGCTTGCGAGGCCTAGAAGAGACACAGCAGCTTGTCTRTTTGCAAGGCAGGGAATAGATGCAGCTGTTTCCTTGTTTGCAAGGCAGCCGGGAGGCGCAGCGGTTAGTTTCCCACGCATCGAACAGACGCAGGGGCTCGCTAGTTTGCGAGGCAGTGAAGAGGCACAGCGGTTTCCTTGTGTGCGAGGCAGCAAACAGACACATGTGCTCGCTAGTTTGCGAGGCAGCCAGGAGGCATAGCGGTTAGTTTCCTACGCATCGAACAGAAGCAGCGGTTTGCTTGGGTACGAGGCAGCGAAAAGACACAGCTGTGAGATAATTTGCGAGGCAGCGAACAGACACAGCGGTTAGTTTCCTACACAGCGAAGAGACGCAGTGGTTTCCTTGTTTGGTAGGCAGTGAACAGACGCAGGGGATTGCTGTTTTGCGAGGCAACAAAGAGACGCCGTGGTTTCCTTTTGTGCGAGGAAGCGAAGAGACTCAGGGGCTCGCTAGTTTGCGAAGCAACGAAGAAAAGCAGGGGTCACTAGTTTGCGAGGCCACCCACGTCACACCCACGTCACACTCACGTCACCTTCGAATCACCCACATCACACTCACGTCACACCCACGTCACCTTCAAATTTCCCACGCCCCACCCAAGTCATGTTCGAACCACCCACGTCACACCCACGTCACCTTCAAATTTTCCACGTCACACCCACGTCACGTTCAAATCACCCACGTCACACCCACGTCACGTCCGAATTTCCCACGTCACACCCACATCACAAACACGTCACGTTCTAATCTCCCACGTCACACCCACGTCACGTTCGAATCACCCTTGCACACCCATGGTCCTCCCTTACAGCAGCATCAGAGTCCTAGTGGTAAGGAGTGAGGACACCTGATGTGGGCTTGGGGAGGGGAGGCAAGGGAGCCGGGCACTTGTGGTGGGGCTGCCCTCAGCATGCAGAGGCAAGCTCTGCCTTCCCAGTGCTCTTGCCTCTGAGCCCTGGTTGGTGGGGAGCGTTTGCAGCAGGGTGGCACACCCACGTCACCTTCGAACCACCTACGTCACGTTCGAATCACCCACGTCAAACCCACGTCACGTTCAAATTTCCCGCCTCACACCCACGTCACGGTTGGAGCTCCCATGTCACACCCACGGACCTCCCTTGCAGCATCATCACAGTCCTGGTGGTAAGGTGTGAGGACAGCTGGTGCAGGCTTGGGGAGGGGAGGCAAGGGAGCCGGGCGCTTGTTGTGGGGCTGCGCTAGGCATGCAGAGGCATGCTCTGCCTTCCCAGTGCTCTTGCCTCTGAGCCCTGGTTGGTGGGGGAGCGTTTGCAGCAGGGTGGCATTCCCACGTCACCTTGGAACCACCCACATCACACCCACGTCACACCCACATCACATTCGAATCAGCCACATCACACCCACGTCAYGTTCAAAACACCCATGCCACACCCATGGCACATTCAAATCACCCATGTCACACCCATGTCACGTTCGAATCACCCATGTCACACCCACGTCACTCCCACGTCACATTCGAATTTCCCACGTCACACCCACGTGACATTCGAATCAACCACGTCACGCCCATGTCATACCCATGTCATGCCCATGTCACACCCATGTCACATTCGAATTTCCCACATCACAGCCACCTCACACCCACGTCATGTTCAAATTTCCTGCGTCACACCCCTCTCACATACCCCTCTCTTTCTATCTGCTCTGCAGCTGAACCCAGGACAACAAGATCACCCCCCCACCCCAAGCAGGTAACCTCTCCTCCTCTCTGGGTGTTGGGTCTCCCTGGGGCCAGGCTGTGACCTGCAGCCCAAGGGAAGGGGCTCTGTGCTGGGGTGCAAAGACCTGGACAGGAGGCTCTGGGGTGGGAGTGGGTGGCTTTGGGGAGGGTGGTGATTCACCCAACAGTGTGGGAGCTGCCCTGTGACCCTCCCCTGTGCACCCACTGCCTCCTGCAATGTGGGGGGGGGCAGGACTGGGGCGTCCCTGAGCCCCCACCTCCCCTCAGCCAGGGGCTGCCTTGTCCATGTCCCCGCCCATGCAGATCCCCCTTGGGGCCATGCAAGGGACAGCAGGAGAGTCTGGGTGCCTGTCATCATCTGCATCATCCTGGGGGCCCTGCTCTGCCTGCTCCTGAGCCTCCTGGTGGGGCAAGCGCGAAGTGCCAGGGCTCAGCACAGAGGTGGGTCCTTCCCCATCGGTCTCAGGGTGGGCGGTGCCTCTTGGCA